>NW_027511061.1:0-28704 GCF_048772815.1 Callospermophilus lateralis | reverse complement strand
GAGAGAACAGAGTGAAACCTAAATTTAAAAACTGCTACTGTAGACGAACGCTTCAACCTAGAAGAACAAACTTTGGTGAGCCAAGTGGGATTTGAGAACTGATCATTACCACCAAGTATCGTCAAGATTGGGTGAAAAAATATTTGCTGCTATTTCAGAAACTCCTAATTTCTTAGAAGCTTAGCAACCCATCTCAATGAAAGTGCTTCCACAGTCTGTGCCTAGGGCTACTTGAAGAGGAAACAAACCATAGAGACAAAACTGAGAACTCCTTTATTTTGTCAAGTTTCAAAGAGCTACTACAACCCATGTTGGATTTAGAGTTCCAAATTCATCTATCCTTACATTAGAGAACAGAGGGAAACCTAAATATAAAAACTGCTACTGTAGACGAACGCTTCAACCTAGAAGAAAAAAATTTTTGAGCCAAGTGGGATTTGTGTACTGATCATTACCACCAAGTATCATCAAGATGGGTGAGAAAATACATGCTGGTATTTCGGAAACTCGTAATTTCTTAGCAGCTTGGCAACCTCTCAATGAAAGTGCTTTTCCACAGTCTATGATAGGGCTATTTGAAGAGGAAACAAACCATAGAGACAAAACTGAGAACTCCTTTATTTTGTCAAGTTTCAAAGAGCTACTACAAACCATGTTGGATTTAGAGTTCCAAATTCATCTATCTATATAGGAGAGAACAGAGGGAAAACTAAATATAAAAACTGCTACTGTAGACGAACGCTTCAACTAGAAGAACAAAATTTGGTGAGCCAAGGGGGATTTGTGTACTGATCATTACCACCAAGTATCATCAAGATTGGGTGAAAAAATATTTGCTGGTATTTCGGAAACTCTTTATTTCTTAGAAGCTTGGCAACCCCTCTCAATGAAAGTGCTTTTCCACAGTCAGTGCCTAGGGCTAATTGAAGTGGAAACCATCCATAGAGACAAAACTGAGAACTCCTTTATTTTGTCAAGTTTCAAAGAGCTACTACAAACCATGTGGGATTTTGAGTTCCAAATTCATCTATCTATACAGGAGAGAACATAGGAAACCTAAATATAAAAACTGCTACTGTAGACGAACGCTTCAACCTAGAAGAACAAAATTTGGTGAGCCAAGTGGGATTTTGTACTGATTCATTACCACCAAGTATCATCAAGATTGGGTGAAAAAATATTTGCTGGTATTTCGGAAACTCGTAATTTCTTAGAAGCTTGGCAACCCCTCTCCATGAAAGTGCTTTTCCACAGTCTTTGACTAGGGCTACTTGAAGAGGAAACATACCATAGAGACAAAACTGAGAACTCCTTTATTTTGTCACGTTTCAAAAAGCCACTACAAACCATGTTGGATGTAGAGTTCCAAATTCATGTTTCTATATATGAGAGAACCGAGTGAAACCTAAATATAAAAACTGCTCCTGTAGACGAACGATTCAACGTAGAAGAACAAAATTGGGTGAGCCAAGAGGGATTTGTGTACTGATCATTACCACCAAGTATAATCAAGATTGGGTGAAAAAATATTTGCTGGTATTTTGGAAACTCGTTATTTCTTAGAAGCTTGGCAACCCATCTCAATGAAAGTGCTTCCACAGTCTGCGCCTACGGCTACTTGAAGAGGAAACAAACCATAGAGAAAAAACTGAGAACTCCTTTATTTTGTAAAGTTTCAAAGAGCTACTACAATCCATGTTGGATTTAGAGTTCCAAATTCATCTATCTATATAGGAGAGAACAGAGAGAAACCTAAATATAAAAACTGCTACTGTAGACGAACGCTTCAACCTAGAAGAACAAAATTTGGTGAGCCATGTGGGATTTGTGTACTGATCATTAGCAACAAGTATCATCAAGATTGGGTGAAAAAATATTTGCTGGTATTTCGGAAACTCGTTATTTCTTAGAAGCTTGGCAAGCCCCTCTCAATTAAAGTGCTTTTCCACAGTCTGTGCCTAGGGCTACTTGAAGAAAAAAAACATAGAGACAAAACTCAGAACTCCATTATTTTGTCAAGTTTCAAAGGCTACTACAAACCATGTTGGATTTAAAGTTCCAAATTCATCTATCTATATTTGAGAGCACAGAGTGAAACCTAAATATAAAAACTGCTACTGTAGACGAACGCTTCAACCTAGAAGAACAAAATTTGGTGAGCCAAGTGGGATCTGTGTACTTATCATTACCACCAAGTATCATCAAGATTGGGTGAAAAAATATTTGCTGGTATTTCGGAAACTCTTTATTTCTTAGAAGCTTGGCAACCCCTCTTAATGAAAGTGCTTTTCCACAGTCTGTGCCTAGGGCTAATTGAAGAGGAAACAATCCATAGAGACAAAACTGAGTACTCCTTTATTTTGTCAAGTTTCAAAGAGCTACTACAAATCATGTGGGATTTTGAGTTCCAAATTCATCTATCTATACAGGAGAGAACAGAGGGAAACCTAAATATAAAAACTGCTATTGTAGACGAACGCTTCAACCTAGAAGAACAAAATTTGGTGAGCCAAGTGGGAATTTTGTACTGATCATTACCACCAAGTATCATCAAGATTGGGTGAAAAAATATTTGCTGGTATTTCGGAAACTCGTAATTTCTTAGAAGCTTGGCAACCCCTCTCCATGAAAGTGCTTTTCAACAGTCTTTGACTAGGGCTACTTGAAGAGGAAACATACCATAGAGACAAAACTGAGAACTCCTTTATTTTGTCACGTTTCAAAAAGCCACTACAAACCATGTTGGATGTAGAGTTCCAAATTCATGTTTCTATATATGAGAGAACCGAGTGAAACCTAAATATAAAAACTTCTCCTGTAGACGAACGATTCAACGTAGAAGAACAAAATTGGGTGAGCCAAGAGGGATTTGTGTACTGATCATTACCACCAAGTATAATCAAGATTGGGTGAAAAAATATTTGCTGGTATTTTGGAAACTCGTTATTCTTAGAAGCTTGGCAACCCATCTCAATGAAAGTGCTTCCACAGTCTGCGCCTACGGGCTACTTGAAGAGGAAACAAACCATAGAGAAAAAACTGAGAACTCCTTTATTTTGTAAAGTTTCAAAGAGCTACTACAATCCATGTTGGATTTAGAGTTCCAAATTCATCTATCTATATAGGAGAGAACAGAGAGAAACCTAAATATAAAAACTGCTACTGTAGACGAACGCTTCAACCTAGAGAACAAAATTTGGTGAGCCATGTGGGATTTGTGTACTGATCATTAGCAACAAGTATCATCAAGATTGGGTGAAAAAATATTTGCTGGTATTTCGGAAACTCGTTATTTCTTAGAAGCTTGGCAACCCCTCTCAATTAAAGTGCTTTTCCACAGTCTGTGCCTAGGGCTACTTGAAGAAAAAAAAACATAGAGACAAAACTCAGAACTCCATTATTTTGTCAAGTTTCAAAGAGCTACTACAAACCATGTTGGATTTAAAGTTCCAAATTCATCTATCTATATTTGAGAGCACAGAGTGAAACCTAAATATAAAAACTGCTACTGTAGACGAACGCTTCAACCTAGAAGAACAAAATTTGGTGAGCCAAGTGGGATCTGTGTACTTATCATTACCACCAAGTATCATCAAGATTGGGTGAAAAAATATTTGCTGGTATTTCGGAAACTCTTTATTTCTTAGAAGCTTGGCAACCCCTCTTAATGAAAGTGCTTTTCCACAGTCTGTGCCTAGGGCTAATTGAAGAGGAAACAATCCATAGAGACAAAACTGAGAACTCCTTTATTTTGTCAAGTTTCAAAGAGCTACTACAAATCATGTGGGATTTTGAGTTCCAAATTCATCTATCTATACAGGAGAGAACAGAGGAAACCTAAATATAAAAACTGCTATTGTAGACGAACGCTTCAACCTAGAAGAACAAAATTTGGTGAGCAAGTGGGAATTTTGTACTGATCATTACCACCAAGTATCATCAAGATTGGGTGAAAAAATATTTGCTGGTATTTTAGAAACTCGTTATTTCTTAGAAGCTTGGCAACCCATCTCAATGAAAGTGCTCTCCACTGTCTGTGCCAAGGGCTTCTTGAAGAGGAAACAAACCATAGAGACAAAACTGAGAATTCCTTTATTTTGTCTAGTTTCAAAGAGCTACTACAATCCATGGTGGATTTAGAGTTCCAATTCAACTATCTATACAGGAGAGAACAGAGGGAAACCTAAATATAAAAACTGCTACTGTAGACGAACGCTTCAACCTAGAAGAACAAAATTTGGTGAGCCAAGTGGGATTTGTGTACTGATCATTACCACCAAGTATCATCAAGATTGGGTGAAAAAATATTTGCTGGTATTTCGGAAACTCGTAATTTCTTAGAAGCTTGGCAACCCCTCTCCATGAAAGTGCTTTTCCACAGTCTGTGACTAGGGCTACTTGAAGAGGAAACAAACCATAGAGACAAAACTGAGAACTCCTTTATTTTGTCAAGTTTCAAAGAGCTACTACAATCCATGTTGGATTTAGAGTTCCAAATTCATCTATCTATACAGGAGAGAACAGAGGGAAACCTAAATATAAAAACTGCTACTGCAGACAAACGCTTCAACCTAGAAGAAAAAAATTTTTGAGCCAAGTGGGATTTGTGTACTGATCATTACCACCAAGTATCATCAAGATTGGGTGAGAAAATACATGCTGGTATTTCGGAAACTCGTAATTTCGTAGAAGCTTGGCAACCCCTCTCCATGAAACTGCTTTTCCACAGTCTGTGATTTGGGCTACTTGAAGAGGAAACAAACCAGAGAGACAAAACTCAGAACTTCTTTATTTCCTCAAGTTTCGAAGAGCTACTACAAACCATGTTGGATTTAGAGTTCCAAATTCATCTATCTATACAGGAGAGAACAGAGGGAAACCTAAATATAAAAACTGCTACTGTAGACGAACGCTTCAACCTAGAAGAACAAAATTTGGTGACCCAAGTGGGATTTGTGTACTGATCATTACCTCCAAGTATCATCAAGATTGGGTGAAAAAATATTTGCTGGTATTTCGGAAACTCGTAATTTCTTAGAAGCTTGGCAACCCCTCTCAATGAAAGTGCTTTTCCACAGTCTGTGACTAGGGCTACTTGAAGAGGAAAGAAACCATAGAGACAAAACTGAGAACTCCTTTATTTTGTCAAGTTTCAAAGAGCTACTACAAACCATGTTGGATTTAGTGTTCCAAATTCATCTATCTATATTGGAGAGAACAGAGGGAAACCTAAATATAAAAACTGCTATTGTAGACGAACGCTTCAACCTAGAAGAACAAAATTTGGTGTGCCAAGTGGGATTTGTGCACTGATCATTACCACCAAGTATCATCAAGATTGGGTGAAAAAATATTTGCTGGTATTTTAGAAACTCGTTATTTCTTAGAAGCTTAGCATCCCATCTCAATGAAAGTGCTTTCCACTGTCTGTGCCTAGGGCTTCTTGAAGAGGAAACAAACCATAGAGACAAAACTGAGAATTCCTTTATTTTGTCTAGTTTCAAAGAGCTACTACAATCCATGGTGGATTTAGAGTTCCAATTCAACTATCTATACAGGAGAGAACAGAGGGAAACCTAAATATAAAAACTGCTACTGTAGACGAACGCTTCAACCTAGAAGAACAAAATTTGGTGAGCCAAGTGGGATTTGTGTACTGATCATTACCACCAAGTATCATCAAGATTGGGTGAAAAAATATTTGCTGGTATTTCGGAAACTCGTAATTTCTTAGAAGCTTGGCAACCCCTCTCCATGAAAGTGCTTTTCCACAGTCTGTGACTAGGGCTACTTGAAGAGGAAACAAACCATAGAGACAAAAGTGAGAACTCCTTTATTTTGTCAAGTTTCAAAGAGCTACTACAATCCATGTTGGATTTAGAGTTCCAAATTCATCTATCTATATAGGAGAGAACAGAGAGAAACCTAAATATAAAAACTGCTACTGTAGACGAAAGCTTCAAACTAGAAGAACAAAATTGGTTGAGCCAAGTGGGATTTGTGTACTGATCATTAGCAACAAGTATCATCAAGATTGGGTGAAAAAATATTTACTGGTATTTCGGAAACTCGTTATTTCTTAGAAGCTTCGCAACCCCTCTCAATGAAAGTGCTTTTCCACAGTCTGTGCCTAGGGCTACTTGAAGAGGAAACAAACCATAGAGACAAAACTCAGAACTCCTTTATTTTTTCAAGTTTCAAAGAGCTACTACAAACCATGTTGGATTTAGAGTTCCAAATTCATCTATCTATATATGAGAGCACAGAGTGAAACCTAAATATAAAAACTGCTACTGTAGACGAACGCTTCAACCTAGAAGAACAAAATTTGGTGAGACAAGTGGGATCTGTGTACTGATCATTACCATCAAGTACCATCAAGATTGGGTGAAAAAATATTTGCTGGTATTTCGGAAACTCGTAATTTCTTAGCAGCTTGGCAACCCCTCTCAATGAAAGTGCTTTTCCACAGTCTATGATAGGGCTATTTGAAGAGGAAACAAACCATAGAGACAAAACTGAGAACTCCTTTATTTTGTCAAGTTTCAAAGAGCTACTACAAACCATGTTGGATTTAGAGTTCCAAATTCATCTATCTATATAGGAGAGAACAGAGGGAAAACTAAATATAAAAACTGCTACTGTAGACGAACGCTTCAACCTAGAAGAACAAAATTTGGTGAGCCAAGGGGGATTTGTGTACTGATCATTACCACCAAGTATCATCAAGATTGGGTGAAAAAATATTTGCTGGTATTTCGGAAACTCTTTATTTCTTAGAAGCTTGGCAACCCCTCTCAATGAAAGTGCTTTTCCACAGTCAGTGCCTAGGGCTAATTGAAGAGGAAACAATCCATAGAGACAAAACTGAGAACTCCTTTATTTTGTCAAGTTTCAAAGAGCTACTACAAACCATGTGGGATTTTGAGTTCCAAATTCATCTATCTATACAGGAGAGAACATAGGGAAACCTAAATATAAAAACTGCTACTGTAGACGATCGCTTCAACCTAGAAGAACAAAATTTGGTGAGCCAAGTGGGATTTTGTACTGATCATTACCACCAAGTATCATCAAGATTGGGTGAAAAAATATTTGCTGGTATTTCGGAAACTCGTAATTTCTTAGAAGCTTGGCAACCCCTCTCCATGAAAGTGCTTTTCCACAGTCTTTGACTAGGGATACTTGACGAGGAAACATACCATAGAGACAAAACTGAGAACTCCTTTATTTTGTCACGTTTCAAAAAGCCACTACAAACCATGTTGGATGTAGAGTTCCAAATTCATGTTTCTATATATGAGAGAACCGAGTGAAACCTAAATATAAAAACTGCTCCTGTAGACGAACGATTCAACGTAGAAGAACAAAATTGGGTGAGCCAAGAGGGATTTGTGTACTGATCATTACCACCAAGTATAATCAAGATTGGGTGAAAAAATATTTGCTGGTATTTTGGAAACTCGTTATTTCTTAGAAGCTTGGCAACCCATCTCAATGAAAGTGCTTCCACAGTCTGCGCCTACGGCTACTTGAAGAGGAAACAAACCATAGAGAAAAAACTGAGAACTCCTTTATTTTGTAAAGTTTCAAAGAGCTACTACAATCCATGTTGGATTTAGAGTTCCAAATTCATCTATCTATATAGGAGAGAACAGAGAGAAACCTAAATATAAAAACTGCTACTGTAGACGAACGCTTCAACCTAGAAGAACAAAATTTGGTGAGCCATGTGGGATTTGTGTACTGATCATTAGCAACAAGTATCATCAAGATTGGGTGAAAAAATATTTGCTGGTATTTCGGAAACTCGTTATTTCTTAGAAGCTTGGCAACCCCTCTCAATTAAAGTGCTTTTCCACAGTCTGTGCCTAGGGCTACTTGAAGAAAAAAAAACATAGAGACAAAACTCAGAACTCCATTATTTTGTCAAGTTTCAAAGAGCTACTACAGACCATGTTGTATTTAAAGTTCCAAATTCATCTATCTATATTTGAGAGCACAGAGTGAAACCTAAATATAAAAACTGCTACTGTAGACGAACGCTTCAACCTAGAAGAACAAAATTTGGTGAGCCAAGTGGGATCTGTGTACTTATCATTACCACCAAGTATCATCAAGATTGGGTGAAAAAATATTTGCTGGTATTTCGGAAACTCTTTATTTCTTAGAAGCTTGGCAACCCCTCTTAATGAAAGTGCTTTTCCACAGTCTGTGCCTAGGGCTAATTGAAGAGGAAACAATCCATAGAGACAAAACTGAGAACTCCTTTATTTTGTCAAGTTTCAAAGAGCTACTACAAATCATGTGGGATTTTGAGTTCCAAATTCATCTATCTATACAGGAGAGAACAGAGGGAAACCTAAATATAAAAACTGCTATTGTAGACGAACGCTTCAACCTAGAAGAACAAAATTTGGTGAGCCAAGTGGGAATTTTGTACTGATCATTACCACCAAGTATCATCAAGATTGGGTGAAAAAATATTTGCTGGTATTTTAGAAACTCGTTATTTCTTAGAAGCTTGGCAACCCATCTCAATGAAAGTGCTTTCCACTGTCTGTGCCAAGGGCTTCTTGAAGAGGAAACAAACCATAGAGACAAAACTGAGAATTCCTTTATTTTGTCTAGTTTCAAAGAGCTACTACAATCCATCGTGGATTTAGAGTTCCAATTCAACTATCTATACAGGAGAGAACAGAGGGAAACCTAAATATAAAAACTGCTACTGTAGACGAACGCTTCAACCTAGAAGAACAAAATTTGGTGAGCCAAGTGGGATTTGTGTACTGATCATTACCACCAAGTATCATCAAGATTGGGTGAAAAAATATTTGCTGGTATTTCGGAAACTCGTAATTTCTTAGAAGCTTGGCAACCCCTCTCCATGAAAGTGCTTTTCCACAGTCTGTGACTAGGGCTACTTGAAGAGGAAACAAACCATAGAGACAAAACTGAGAACTCCTTTATTTTGTCAAGTTTCAAAGAGCTACTACAATCCATGTTGGATTTAGAGTTCCAAATTCATCTATCTATACAGGAGAGAACAGAGGGAAACCTAAATATAAAAACTGCTACTGCAGACAAACGCTTCAACCTAGAAGAAAAAAATTTTTGAGCCAAGTGGGATTTGTGTACTGATCATTACCACCAAGTATCATCAAGATTGGGTGAGAAAATACATGCTGGTATTTCGGAAACTCGTAATTTCGTAGAAGCTTGGCAACCCCTCTCCATGAAAGTGCTTTTCCACAGTCTGTGATTTGGGCTACTTGAAGAGGAAACAAACCAGAGAGACAAAACTCAGAACTTCTTTATTTCCTCAAGTTTCAAAGAGCTACTACAAACCATGTTGGATTTAGAGTTCCAAATTCATCTATCTATACAGGAGAGAACAGAGGGAAACCTAAATATAAAAACTGCTACTGTAGATGAACGCTTCAACCTAGAAGAACAAAATTTGGTGACCCAAGTGGGATTTGTGTACTGATCATTACCTCCAAGTATCATCAAGATTGGGTGAAAAAATATTTGCTGGTATTTCGGAAACTCGTAATTTCTTAGAAGCTTGGCAACCCCTCTCAATGAAAGTGCTTTTCCACAGTCTGTGACTAGGGCTACTTGAAGAGGAAAGAAACCATAGAGACAAAACTGAGAACTCCTTTATTTTGTCAAGTTTCAAAGAGCTACTACAAACCATGTTGGATTTAGTGTTCCAAATTCATCTATCTATATTGGAGAGAACAGAGGGAAACCTAAATATAAAAACTGCTATTGTAGACGAACGCTTCAACCTAGAAGAACAAAATTTGGTGTGCCAAGTGGGATTTGTGCACTGATCATTACCACCAAGTATCATCAAGATTGGGTGAAAAAATATTTGCTGGTATTTTAGAAACTCGTTATTTCTTAGAAGCTTAGCATCCCATCTCAATGAAAGTGCTTTCCACTGTCTGTGCCTAGGGCTTCTTGAAGAGGAAACAAACCATAGAGACAAAACTGAGAATTCCTTTATTTTGTATAGTTTCAAAGAGCTACTACAATCCATGGTGGATTTAGAGTTCCAATTCAACTATCTATACAGGAGAGAACAGAGGGAAACCTAAATATAAAAACTGCTACTGTAGACGAACGCTTCAACCTAGAAGAACAAAATTTGGTGAGCCAAGTGGGATTTGTGTACTGATCATTACCACCAAGTATCATCAAGATTGGGTGAAAAAATATTTGCTGGTATTTCGGAAACTCGTAATTTCTTAGAAGCTTGGCAACCCCTCTCCATGAAAGTGCTTTTCCACAGTCTGTGACTAGGGCTACTTGAAGAGGAAACAAACCATAGAGACAAAACTGAGAACTCCTTTATTTTGTCAAGTTTCAAAGAGCTACTACAATCCATGTTGGATTTAGAGTTCCAAATTCATCTATCTATATAGGAGAGAACAGAGAGAAACCTAAATATAAAAACTGCTACTGTAGACGAAAGCTTCAAACTAGAAGAACAAAATTGGTTGAGCCAAGTGGGATTTGTGTACTGATCATTAGCAACAAGTATCATCAAGATTGGGTGAAAAAATATTTACTGGTATTTCGGAAACTCGTTATTTCTTAGAAGCTTCGCAACCCCTCTCAATGAAAGTGCTTTTCCACAGTCTGTGCCTAGGGCTACTTGAAGAGGAAACAAACCATAGAGACAAAACTCAGAACTCCTTTATTTTTTCAAGTTTCAAAGAGCTACTACAAACCATGTTGGATTTAGAGTTCCAAATTCATCTATCTATATATGAGAGCACAGAGTGAAACCTAAATATAAAAACTGCTACTGTAGAAGAACGCTTCAACCTAGAAGAACAAAATTTGGTGAGACAAGTGGGATCTGTGTACTGATCATTACCATCAAGTACCATCAAGATTGGGTGAAAAAATATTTGCTGGTATTTCAGAAACTCGTAATTTCTTAGCAGCTTGGCAACCCCTCTCAATGAAAGTGCTTTTCCACAGTCTATGATAGGGCTATTTGAAGAGGAAACAAACCATAGAGACAAAACTGAGAACTCCTTTATTTTGTCAAGTTTCAAAGAGCTACTACAAACCATGTTGGATTTAGAGTTCCAAATTCATCTATCTATATAGGAGAGAACAGAGGGAAACCTAAATATAAAAACTGCTACTGTAGACGAACGCTTCAACCTAGAAGAACAAAATTTGGTGAGCCAAGTGGGATTTTGTACTGATCATTACCACCAAGTATCATCAAGATTGGGTGAAAAAATATTTGCTGGTATTTCGGAAACTCGTAATTTCTTAGAAGCTTGGCAACCCCTCTCCATGAAAGTGCTTTTCCACAGTCTTTGACTAGGGATACTTGAAGAGGAAACATACCATAGAGACAAAACTGAGAACTCCTTTATTTTGTCACGTTTCAAAAAGCCACTACAAACCATGTTGGATGTAGAGTTCCAAATTCATGTTTCTATATATGAGAGAACCGAGTGAAACCTAAATATAAAAACTGCTCCTGTAGACGAACGATTCAACGTAGAAGAACAAAATTGGGTGAGCCAAGAGGGATTTGTGTACTGATCATTACCACCAAGTATAATCAAGATTGGGTGAAAAAATATTTGCTGGTATTTTGGAAACTCGTTATTTCTTAGAAGCTTGGCAACCCATCTCAATGAAAGTGCTTCCACAGTCTGCGCCTACGGCTACTTGAAGAGGAAACAAACCATAGAGAAAAAACTGAGAACTCCTTTATTTTGTAAAGTTTCAAAGAGCTACTACAATCCATGTTGGATTTAGAGTTCCAAATTCATCTATCTATATAGGAGAGAACAGAGAGAAACCTAAATATAAAAACTGCTACTGTAGACGAACGCTTCAACCTAGAAGAACAAAATTTGGTGAGCCATGTGGGATTTGTGTACTGATCATTAGCAACAAGTATCATCAAGATTGGGTGAAAAAATATTTGCTGGTATTTCGGAAACTCGTTATTTCTTAGAAGCTTGGCAACCCCTCTCAATTAAAGTGCTTTTCCACAGTCTGTGCCTAGGGCTACTTGAAGAGGAAAAAAAACATAGAGACAAAACTCAGAACTCCATTATTTTGTCAAGTTTCAAAGAGCTACTACAAACCATGTTGGATTTAAAGTTCCAAATTCATCTATCTATATTTGAGAGCACAGAGTGAAACCTAAATATAAAAACTGCTACTGTAGACGAACGCTTCAACCTAGAAGAACAAAATTTGGTGAGCCAAGTGGGATCTGTGTACTTATCATTACCACCAAGTATCATCAAGATTGGGTGAAAAAATATTTGCTGGTATTTCGGAAACTCTTTATTTCTTAGAAGCTTGGCAACCCCTCTTAATGAAAGTGCTTTTCCACAGTCTGTGCCTAGGGCTAATTGAAGAGGAAACAATCCATAGAGACAAAACTGAGAACTCCTTTATTTTGTCAAGTTTCAAAGAGCTACTACAAATCATGTGGGATTTTGAGTTCCAAATTCATCTATCTATACAGGAGAGAACAGAGGGAAACCTAAATATAAAAACTGCTATTGTAGACGAACGCTTCAACCTAGAAGAACAAAATTTGGTGAGCCAAGTGGGAATTTTGTACTGATCATTACCACCAAGTATCATCAAGATTGGGTGAAAAAATATTTGCTGGTATTTTAGAAACTCGTTATTTCTTAGAAGCTTGGCAACCCATCTCAATGAAAGTGCTTTCCACTGTCTGTGCCAAGGGCTTCTTGAAGAGGAAACAAACCATAGAGACAAAACTGAGAATTCCTTTATTTTGTCTAGTTTCAAAGAGCTACTACAATCCATGGTGGATTTAGAGTTCCAATTCAACTATCTATACAGGAGAGAACAGAGGGAAACCTAAATATAAAAACTGCTACTGTAGACGAACGCTTCAACCTAGAAGAACAAAATTTGGTGAGCCAAGTGGGATTTGTGTACTGATCATTACCACCAAGTATCATCAAGATTGGGTGAAAAAATATTTGCTGGTATTTCGGAAACTCGTAATTTCTTAGAAGCTTGGCAACCCCTCTCCATGAAAGTGCTTTTAAACAGTCTGTGACTACGGCTACTTGAAGAGGAAACAAACCATAGAGACAAAACTGAGAACTCCTTTATTTTGTCAAGTTTCAAAGAGCTACTACAATCCATGTTGGATTTAGAGTTCCAAATTCATCTATCTATATAGGAGAGAACAGAGAGAAACCAAAATATAAAAACTGCTACTGTAGACGAAAGCTTCAAACTAAAAGAACAAAATTGGGTGAGCCAAGTGGGATTTGTGTACTGATCATTAGCAACAAGTATCATCAAGATTGGGTGAAAAAATATTTACTAGTATTTCGGAAACTCGTTATTTCTTAGAAGCTTCGCAACCCCTCTCAATGAAAGTGCTTTTCCACAGTCTGTGCCTAGGGCTACTTGAAGAGGCAACAAACCATAGAGACAAAAATCAGAACTCCTTTATTTTTTCAAGTTTCAAAGAGCTACTACAAACCATGTTGGATTTAGAGTTCCAAATTCATCTATCTATATATGAGAGCACAGAGTGAAACCTAAATATAAAAACTGCTACTGTAGACGAACGCTTCAACCTAGAAGAACAAAATTTGGTGAGACAAGTGGGATCTGTGTACTGATCATTACCACCAAGTACCATCAAGATTGGGTGAAAAAATATTTGCTGGTATTTCGGAAACTCGTAATTTCTTAGCAGCTTGGCAAACCCTCTCAATGAAAGTGCTTTTCCACAGTCTATGATAGGGCTATTTGAAGAGGAAACAAACCATAGAGACAAAACTGAGAACTCCTTTATTTTGTCAAGTTTCAAAGAGCTACTACAAACCATGTTGGATTTAGAGTTCCAAATTCATCTATCTATATAGGAGAGAACAGAGGGAAAACTAAATATAAAAACTGCTACTGTAGACGAACGCTTCAACCTAGAAGAACAAAATTTGGTGAGCCAAGGGGGATTTGTGTACTGATCATTACCACCAAGTATCATTAAGATTGGGTGAAAAAATATTTGCTGGTATTTCGGAAACTCTTTATTTCTTAGAAGCTTGGCAACCCCTCTCAATGAAAGTGCTTTTCCACAGTCAGTGCCTAGGGCTAATTGAAGAGGAAACAATCCATAGAGACAAAACTGAGAACTCCTTTATTTTGTCAAGTTTCAAAGAGCTACTACAAACCATGTGGGATTTGAGTTCCAAATTCATCTATCTATACAGGAGAGAACATAGGGAAACCTAAATATAAAAACTGCTACTGTAGACGAACGCTTCAACCTAGAAGAACAAAATTTGGTGAGCCAAGTGGGATTTTGTACTGATCATTACCACCAAGTATCATCAAGATTGGGTGAAAAAATATTTGGTGGTATTTCGGAAACTCGTAATTTCTTAGAAGCTTGGCAACCCCTCTCCATGAAAGTGCTTTTCCACAGTCTTTGACTAGGGCTACTTGAAGAGGAAACATACCATAGAGACAAAACTGAGAACTCCTTTATTTTGTCACGTTTCAAAAAGCCACTACAAACCATGTTGGATGTAGAGTTCCAAATTCATGTTTCTATATATGAGAGAACCGAGTGAAACCTAAATATAAAAACTGCTCCTGTAGACGAACGATTCAACGTAGAAGAACAAAATTGGGTGAGCCAAGAGGGATTTGTGTACTGATTATTACTACCAAGTATCATCAAGATTGGGTGAAAAATTATTTGCTGGTATTATGGAAACTCGTTATTTCTTAGAAGCTTGGCAACCCATCTCAATGAAAGTGCTTCCACAGTCTGTGCCTAGGGCTATTTGAAGAGGAAAGAAACCATAGAGACAAAACTGAGAACTCCTTTATTTTGTCAAGTTTCAAAGAGCTACTACAATCCATGTTGGATTTAGAGTTCCAAATTCAACTATCTATATAGGAGAGAACAGAGAGAAACCTAAATATAAAAACTGCTACTGTAGACGAACGCTTCAACCTAGAAGAACAAAATTTGGTGAGCCAAGTGGGATCTGTGTACTGATCATTACCACCAAGTATCATCAAGATTGGGTGAAAAAATATTTGCTGGTATATCGGAAACTCTTTATTTCTTAGAAGCTTGGCAACCCCTATCAATGAAAGTGCTTTTCCACAGTCTGTGCCTAGGGCTACTTGAAGAGGAAACAAACCATAGAGACAAAACTCAGAACTTCTTGATTTTGTCAAGATTCAAAGAGCTACTACAAACCATGTTGGATTTAGAGTTCCAAATTCATCTATCTATACAGGAGAGAACAGAGGGAAACCTAAATATAAAAACTGCTACTGTAGACGAACGCTTCAACCTAGAAGAACAAAATTTGGTGAGCCAAGGGGGATTTGTGTACTGATCATTACCACCAAGTATCATCAAGATTGGGTGAAAAAATATTTGCTGGTATTTCGGAAACTCTTTATTTCTTACAAGCTTGGCAACCCCTCTCAATGAAAGGGCTTTTCCACAGTCAGTGCCTAGGGCTAATTGAAGAGGAAACAATCCATTGAGACAAAACTGAGAAGTCCTTTATTTTGTCAAGTTTCAAAGAGCTACTACAAACCATGTGGGATTTTGAGTTCCAAATTCATCTATCTATACAGGAGAGAACATAGGGAAACCTAAATATAAAAACTGCTACTGTAGACGAACGCTTCAACCTAGAAGAACAAAATTTGGTGAGCCAAGTGGGATTTGTGTACTGATCATTACCACCAATTATCATCAAGATTGGGTGAAAAAATATTTGCTGGTTTTTCGGAAACTCGTAATTTCTTAGAAGCTTGGCAACCCCTCTCAATGAAAGTGCTTTTCCACAGTCTGTGCCTAGGGCTACTTGAAGAGGAAACTAACCATAGAGACAAAACTGAGAACTCCTTTATTTTGTCAAGTTTCAAAGAGCTACTACAAACCATGTTGGATTTTGAGTTCCAAATTCATCTCTCTATATTTGAGAGCACAGAGTGAAACCTAAATATAAAAACTGCTACTGTAGACGAACGCTTCAACCTAGAATAACAAAATTTGGTGAGCCAAGTGGGATTTGTGTACTGATCATTACCACCAAGTATCATCAAGATTGGGTGAAAAAATATTTGCTGGTATTTCGGAAACTCGTAATTTCTTAGAAGCTTGGCAACCCCTCTCCATGAAAGTGCTTTTCCACAGTCTGTGACTAGGGCTACTTGAATAGGAAACAAACCATAGAGACAAAACTGAGAACTCCTTTATTTTGTCAAGTTTCAAAGAACTACTACAATCCATGTTGGATTTAGAGTTCCAAATTCATCTATCTATATAGGAGAGAACAGAGAGAAACCTAAATATAAAAACTGCTACTGTAGACGAAAGCTTCAAACTAGAAGAACAAAATTGGGTGAGCCAAGTGGGATTTGTGTACTGATCATTAGAAACAATTATTATCAAGATTGGGTGAAAAAATATTTGCTGGTATTTCGGAAACTCGTTATTTCTTAGAAGCTTGGCAACCCCTCTCAATGAAAGTGCTTTTCCACAGTCTGTGCCTAGGGCTACTTGAAGAGGAAACAAACCATAGAGACAAAACTCAGAACTCCTTTATTTTGTCAAGTTTCAAAGAGCTACTACAAACCATGTGGGATTTTGAGTTCCAAATTCATCTATCTATATATGAGAGCACAGAGTGAAACCTAAATATAAAAACTGCTACTGTAGACGAACGCTTCAACCTAGAAGAACAAAATTTGGTGAGACAAGTGGGATCTGTGTACTGATCATTACCACCAAGTACCATCAAGATTGCTTGAAAAAATATTTGCTGGTATTTCGGAAACTCGTAATTTCGTAGCAGCTTGGCAACCCCTCTCAATGAAAGTGCTTTTCCACAGTCTGTGATAGGGCTACTTGAGGAGGAAACAAACCATAGAGACAAAACTGAGAACTCCTTTATTTTGTCAAGTTTCAAAGAGCTACTACAATCCATGTTGAATTTAGAGTTCCAAATTCATCTATCTATATAGGAGAGAACAGAGGGAAAACTAAATATAAAAACTGCTACTGTAGACGAACGCTTCAACCTAGAAGAACACAATTTGGTGAGCCAAGGGGGATTTGTGTACTGATCATTACCACCAAGTATCATCAAGATTGGGTGAAAAAATATTTGCTGGTATTTCGGAAACTCTTTATTTCTTAGAAGCTTGGCAACCCCTCTCAATGAAAGGGCTTTTCCACAGTCAGTGCCTAGGGCTAATTGAAGAGGAAACAATCCATAGAGACAAAACTGAGAAGTCCTTTATTTTGTCAAGTTTCAAAGAGCTACTACAAACCATGTGGGATTTTGAGTTCCAAATTCATCTATCTATACAGGAGAGAACATAGGGAAACCTAAATATAAAAACTGCTACTGTAGACGAACGCTTCAACCTAGAAGAACAAAATTTGGTGAGCCAAGTGGGATTTTGTACTGATCATTACCACCAAGTATCATCAAGATTGGGTGAAAAAATATTTGCTGGTATTTCGGAAACTCGTAATTTCTTAGAAGCTTGGCAACCCCTCTCCATGAAAGTGCTTTTCCACAGTCTTTTACTAGGGCTACTTGAAGAGGAAACATACCATAGAGACAAAACTGAGAACTCCTTTATTTTGTCAAGTTTCAAAAAGCCACTACAAACCATGTTGGATGTAGAGTTCCAAATTCATGTTTCTATATATGAGAGAACCGAGTGAAACCTAAATATAAAAACTGCTCCTGTAGACGAATGATTCAACGTAGAAGAACAAAATTGGGTGAGCCAAGAGGGATTTGTGTACTGATCATTACCACCAAGTATCATCAAGATTGGGTGAAAAAATATTTGCTGGTATTTTGGAAACTCGTTATTTCTTAGAAGCTTGGCAACCCATCTCAATGAAAGTGCTTCCACAGTCTGCGCCTACGGGTACTTGAAGAGGAAACAAACCATAGAGAAAAAAATGAGAACTCCTTTATTTTGTAAAGTTTCAAAGAGCTACTACAATCCATGTTGGATTTAGAGTTCCAAATTCATCTATCTATATAGGAGAGAACAGAGAGAAACCTAAATATAAAAACTGCTACTGTAGACGAACGCTTCAACCTAGAAGAACAAAATTTGGTGAGCCATGTGGGATTTGTGTACTGATCATTAGCAACAAGTATTATCAAGATTGGGTGAAAAAAATATTTGCTGGTATTTCGGAAATTCGTTATTTCTTAGAAGCTTGGCAACCTCTCTCAATTAAAGTGCTTTTCCACAGTCTGTGCCTAGGGCTACTTGAAGAGGAAGAAAAACATAGAGACAAAACTCAGAACTCCTTTATTTTGTCAAGTTTCAAAGAGCTACTACAAACCATGTTGGATTTAGAGTTCCAAATTCATCTATCTATATTTGAGAGCACAGAGTGAAACCTAAATATAAAAACTGCTACTGTAGACGAACGCTTCAACCTAGAAGAACAAAATTTGGTGAGCCAAGTGGGATCTGTGTACTAATCATTACCACCAAGTATCATCAAGATTGGGTGAATAAATATTTGCTGGTATTTCGGAAACTCTTTATTTCTTAGAAGCTTTGCAACCCCTCTTAATGAAAGTGCTTTTCCACAGTCTGTGCCTAGGGCTAATTGAAGAGGAAACAATCCATAGAGACAAAACTGAGAACTCCTTTATTTTGTCAAGTTTCAAAGAGCTACTACAAACCATGTGGGATTTTGAGTTCCAAATTCATCTATCTATACAGGAGAGAACAGAGGGAAACCTAAATATAAAAACTGCTACTGTAGACGAACGCTTCAACCTAGAAGAACAAAATTTGGTGAGCCAAGTGGGATTTGTGTACTGATCATTACCACGAAGTATCATCAAGATTGGGTGAAAAAATATTTGCTGGTATTTCGGAAACTCGTAATTTCTTAGAAGGTTGGCAACCCCTCTCCATGAAAGTGCTTTTCCACAGTCTGTGACTAGGGCTACTTGAAGAGGAAACAAACCATAGAGACAAAACTGAGAACTCCTTTATTTTGTCAAGTTTCAAAAAGCTACTACAAACCATGTTGGATGTAGAGTTCCAAATTCATGTTTCTATATATGAGAGAACCGAGTGAAACCTAAATATAAAAACTGCTCCTGTAGACCAACGCTTCAACGTAGAAGAACAAAATTGGGTGAGCCAAGTGGGATTTGTGTACTGATTATTACTACCAAGTATCATCAAGATTGGGTGAAAAATTATTTGCTGGTATTATGGAAACTTGTTATTTCTTAGAAGCTTGGCAACCCATCTCAATGAAAGTGCTTCCACAGTCTGTGCCTAGGGCTACTTGAAGAGGAAACAAACCATAGAGACAAAACTGAGAACTCCTTTATTTTGTCAAGTTTCAAAGAGCTACTACAATCCATGTTGGATTTAGAGTTCCAAATTCATCTATCTATATAGGAGAGAACAGAGAGAAATCTAAATATAAAAACTGCTACTGTAGACGAACGCTTCAACGTAGAAGAACAAAATTTGGTGAGCCAAGTGGGATTTCTGTACTGATCATTACCACCAAGTATCATCAAGATTGGGTGACAAAATATTTGCTGGTTTTTCGGAAATTCGTAATTTCTTAGAAGCTTGGCAACCCCTCTCAATGAAAGTGCTTTTCCACAGTCTGTGCCTAGGGCTACGTGAAGAGGAAACTAACCATAGAGACAAAACTGAGAACTCCTTTATTTTGTCAAGTTTCAAAGAGCTACTACAAACCATGTTGGATTTTGAGTTCCAAATTCATCTCTCTATATTTGAGAGCACAGAGTGAAACCTAAATATAAAAACTGCTACTGTAGACGAACGCTTCAACCTAGAAGAACAAAATTTGGTGAGCCAAGTGGGATTTTGTACTGATCATTACCACCAAGTATCATCAAGATTGGGTGAAAAAATATTTGCTGGTATATCGGAAACTCTTTATTTCTTAGAAGCTTGGCAACCCCTATCAATGAAAGTGCTTTTGCACAGTCTGTGCCTAGGGCTACTTGAAGAGGAAACTAACCATAGAGACAAAACTCAGAACTTCTTTATTTTGTCAAGATTCAAAGAGCTACTACAAACCATGTTGGATTTAGAGTTCCAAATTCATCTATCTATACAGGAGAGAACAGAGGGAAACCTAAATATAAAAACTGCTACTGTAGACGAACGATTCAACCTAGAAGAACAAAATTTGGTGAGCCAAGTGGGATTTGTGTACTGATCATTACCACCAAGTATCATCAAGATTGGATGAAAAAAATATTTGCTGGTATTTCGGAAACTCGTAATTTCTTAGCAGCTTGGCAACCCCTCTCAATGAAAGTGCTTTTCCACAGTCTGTGACTAGGGCTACTTGAAGAGGAAAGAAACCATAGAGACAAAACTGAGAACTCCTTTATTTTGTCAAGTTTCAAAGAGCTACTACAAACCATGTTGGATTTAGAGTTCCAAATTCATCTATCTATACAGGAGAGAACAGAGGGAAACCTAAATATAAAAACTGCTACTGTAGACGAACGCTTCATCCTAGAAGGACAAAATTTGGTGAGCCAAGTGGGATTTGTGTACTGATCATTACCACCAAGTATCATCAAGATTGGATGAAAAAAAATATTTGCTGGTATTTCGGAAACTCGTAATTTCTTAGCAGCTTGGCAACCCCTCTCCATGAAAGTGCTTTTCCACAGTCTGTGACTAGGGCTACTTGAAGAGGAAAGGAACGATAAAGACAAAACTGAGAACTCCTTTATTTTGTCAAGTTTCAAAGAGCTACTACAAACCATGTTGGATTTAGAGTTCCAAATTCATCTATCTATATATGAGAGAACAGAGTGAAACCTAAATATAAAAACTGCTACTGTAGACGAACGCTTCAACCTAGAAGAATAAAATTTGGTGAGCCAAGTGGGATTTGTGTAATGATCATTACCACCAAGTATCACCAAGTTTGGGTGAAAAAATATTTGCTGGTTTTTCGGAAACTTGTTATTTCTTAGAAGCTTGGCAACCCCTCTCCATGAAAGTGCTTTTCCACAGTCTATGACTAGGGCTACTTGAAGAGGAAACAAACCATAGAGACAAAACGGTGAACTCCTTTATTTTGTCAAGTTTCAAAGAGCTACTACAAACCATGTTGGATTTAGAGTTCCAAATTCATCTATCTATATAGGAGAGAACAGAGGGAAAACTAAATATAAAATCTGCTACTGTAGACGAACGCTTCAACCTAGAAGAACAAAATTTGGTGAGCCAAGGGGGATTTGTGTACTGATCATTACCACTAAGTATCATCAAGATTGGGTGAAAAAATATTTGCTGGTATTTCGGAAACTCTTTATTTCTTAGAAGCTTGGCAACCCCTCTCAATGAAAGTGCTTTTCCACAGTCAGTGCCTAGGGCTAATTGAAGAGGAAACAATCCATAGAGACAAAACTGAGAACTCCTTTATTTTGTCAAGTTTCAAAGAGCTACTACAAACCATGTGGGATTTTGAGTTCCAAATTCATCTATCTATACAGGAGAGAACATAGGGAAACCTAAATATAAAAACTGCTACTGTAGACGAACGCTTCAACCTAGAATAACAAAATTTGGTGAGCCAAGTGGGATTTTGTACTGATCATTACCACCAAGTATCATCAAGATTGGGTGACAAAATATTTGCTGGTTTTTCGGAAACTCGTAATTTCTTAGAAGCTTGGCAACCCCTCTCAATGAAAGTGCTTTTCCACAGTCTGTGCCTAGGGCTACTTGAAGAGGAAACAAACCATAGAGACAAAACTCAGAACTTCTTTATTTGGTCAAGATTCAAAGAGCTACTACAAACCATGTTGGATTTAGAGTTCCAAATTCATCTATCTATACAGGAGAGAACAGAGGGAAACCTAAATATAAAAACTGCTACTGTAGACGAACGCTTCATCCTAGAAGAACAAAATTTGGTGAGCCAAGTGGGATTTGTGTACTGATCATTACCACCAAGTATCATCAAGATTGGATGAAAAAAATATTTGCTGGTATTTCGGAAACTCGTAATTTCTTAGCAGCTTGGCAACCCCTCTCCATGAAAGTGCTTTTAAACAGTCTGTGACTAGGGCTACTTGAAGAGGAAAGGAACCATAAAGACAAAACTGAGAACTCCTTTATTTTGTCAAGTTTCAAAGAGCTACTACAAACCATGTTGGATTTAGAGTTCCAAATTCATCTATCTATATATGAGAGAACAGAGTGAAACCTAAATATAAAAACTGCTACTGTAGACGAACGCTTCAACTTAGAAGAATAAAATTTGGTGAGCCAAGTGGGATTTGTGTAATGATCATTACCACCAAGTATCATCAAGTTTGGGTGAAAAAATATTTGCTGGTATTTCGGAAACTCGTAATTTCTTAGCAGCTTGGCAACCCCTCTCCATGAAAGTGCTTTTCCACAGTCTGTGACTAGGGCTACTTGAAGAGGAAACAAACCATAGAGACAAAACGGTGAACTCCTTTATTTTGTCAAGTTTCAAAGAGCTACTACAAACCATGTTGGATTTAGAGTTCCAAATTCATCTATCTATATATGAGAGAACAGAGGGAAAACTAAATATAAAAACTGCTACTGTAGACGAACGCTTCAACCTAGAAGAACAAAATTTGGTGAGCCAAGGGGGATTTGTGTACTGATCATTACCACTAAGTATCATCAAGATTGGGTGAAAAAATATTTGCTGGTATTTCGGAAACTCTTTATTTCTTAGAAGCTTGGCAACCCCTCTAAATGAAAGTGCTTTTCCACAGTCAGTGCCTAGGGCTAATTGAAGAGGAAACAATCCATAGAGACAAAACTGAGAACTCCTTTATTTTGTCAAGTTTCAAAGAGCTACTACAAACCATGTGGGATTTTGAGTTCCAAATTCATCTATCTATACAGGAGAGAACATAGGGAAACCTAAATATAAAAACTGCTACTGTAGACGAATGCTTCAACCTAGAAGAACAAAATTTGGTGAGCCAAGTGGGATTTTGTACTGATCATTACCACCAAGTATCATCAAGATTGGGTGACAAAATATTTGCTGGTTTTTCGGAAACTCGTAATTTCTTAGAAGCTTGGCAACCCCTCTCAATGAAAGTGCTTTTCCACAGTCTGTGCCTAGGGCTACTTGAAGAGGAAACAAACCATAGAGACAAAACTCAGAACTTCTTTATTTTGTCAAGATTCAAAGAGCTACTACAAACCATGTTGGATTTAGAGTTCCAAAATCATCTATCTATACAGGAGAGAACAGAGGGAAACCTAAATATAAAAACTGCTATTGTAGACGAACGCTTCATCCTGGAAGAACAAAATTTGGTGAGCCAAGGGGAATTTGTGTACTGATCATTACCACCAAGTATCATCAAGATTGGATGAAAAAAATATTTGCTGGTATTTCGGAAACTCGTAATTTCTTAGCAGCTTGGCAACCCCTCTCCATGAAAGTGCTTTTCCACAGTCTGTGACTAGGGCTACTTGAAGAGGAAAGGAACCATAAAGACAAAACTGAGAACTCCTTTATTTTGTCAAGTTTCAAAGAGCTACTACAAACCATGTTGGATTTAGAGTTCCAAATTCATCTATCTATATAGGAGAGAACAGAGGGAAAACTAAATATAAAAACTGCTACTGTAGACGAACGCTTCAACCTAGAAGAACAAAATTTGCTGAGCCAAGGGGGATTTGTGTACTGATCATTACCACTAAGTATCATCAAGATTGGGTGAAAAAATATTTGCTGGTATTTCGGAAACTCTTTATTTCTTAGAAGCTTGGCAACCCCTCTCAATGAAAGTGCTTTTCCACAGTCAGTGCCTAGGGCTAATTGAAGAGGAAACAATCCATAGAGACAAAACTGAGAACTCCTTTATTTTGTCAAGTTTCAAAGAGCTACTACAAACCATGTGGGATTTTGATTTCCAAATTCATCTATCTATACAGGAGAGAACATAGGGAAACCTAAATATAAAAACTGCTACTGTAGACGAACGCTTCAACCTAGAAGAACAAAATTTGGTGAGCCAAGTGGGATTTTGTACTGATCATTACCACCAAGTATCATCAAGATTGGGTGAAAAAATATTTGCTGGTATTTCGGAAACTCTTTATTTCTTAGAAGCTTGGCAACCCCTCTCCATGAAAGTGCTTTTCCACAGTCTTTGACTAGGGCTACTTGAAGAGGAAACATACCATAGAGACAAAACTGAGAACTCCTTTATTTTGTCACGTTTCAAAAAGCCACTACAAACCATGTTGGATGTAGAGTTCCAAATTCATGTCTCTATATATGAGAGAACCGAGTGAAACCTAAATATAAAAACTGCTCCTGTAGACGAACGATTCAACGTAGAAGAACAAAATTGGGTGAGCCAAGAGGGATTTGTGTACTGATCATGACCACCAAGTATCATCAAGATTGGGTGAAAAAATATTTGCTGGTATTTTGGAAACTCGTTATTTCTTAGAAGCTTGGAAACCCATCTCAATGAAAGTGCTTCCACAGTCTGCGCCTATGGCTACTTGAATAGGAAACAAAAGATAGAGAAAAAACTGAGAACTCCTTTATTTTGTAAAGTTTCAAAGAGCTACTACAATCCATGTTGGATTTAGAGTTCCAAATTCATCTATCTATATAGGAGAGAACAGAGAGAAACCTAAATATAAAAACTGCTACTGTAGACGAACTCTTCAACCTAGAAGAACAAAATTTGGTGAGCCATGTGGGATTTGTGTACTGATCATTAGCAACAAGTATCATCAAGATTGGGTGAAAAAATATTTGCTGGTATTTCGGAAACTCGTTATTTCTTAGAAGCTTGGCAACCCCTCCAATTAAAGTGCTTTTCCACAGTCTGTGCCTAGGGCTACTTGAAGAGGAATAAAAACATAGAGACAAAACTCAGAACTCCTTTATTTTGTCAAGTTTCAAAGAGCTACTACAAACCATGTTGGATTTAGAGTTCCAAATTCATCTATCTATACAGGAGAGAACAGAGGGAAACCTAAATATAAAAACTGCTACTGTAGACGAACGCTTCATCCTAGAAGAATAAAATTTGGTGAGCCAAGTGGGATTTGTGTACTGATCATTACCACCAAGTATCATCAAGATTGGATGAAAAAAATATTTGCTGGTATTTCGGAAACTCGTAATTTCTTAGCAGCTTGGCAACCCCTCTCCATGAAAGTGCTTTTCCACAGTCTGTGACTAGGGCTACTTGAAGAGGAAAGGAACCATAAAGACAAAACTGAGAACTCCTTTATTTTGTCAAGTTTCAAAGAGCTACTACAAACCATGTTGGATTTAGAGTTCCAAATTCATCTATCTATATATGAGAGAACAGAGTGAAACCTAAATATAAAAACTGCTACTGTAGACGAACGCTTCAACCTAGAAGAATAAAATTTGGTGAGCCAAGTGGGATTTGTGTAATGATCATTACCACCAAGTATCATCAAGTTTGGGTGAAAAAATATTTGCTGGTTTTTCGGAAACTTGTTATTTCTTAGAAGCTTGGCAACCCCTCTCAATGAAAGTGCTTTTCCACAGTCAGTGCCTAGGGCTAATTGAAGAGGAAACAATCCATAGAGACAAAACTGAGAACTCCTTTATTTTGTCAACTTTCAAAGAGCTACTACAAACCATGTGGGATTTTGAGTTCCAAATTCATCTATCTATACAGGAGAGAACATAGGGAAACCTAAATATAAAAACTGCTACTGTAGACGAACGCTTCAACCTAGAAGAACAAAATTTGGTGAGCCAAGTGGGATTTTGTACTGATCATTACCACCAAGTATCATCAAGATTGGGTGACAAAATATTTGCTGGTTTTTCGGAAACTCGTAATTTCTTAGAAGCTTGGCAACCCCTCTCAATGAAAGTGCTTTTCCACAGTCTGTGCCTAGGGCTACTTGAAGAGGAAACAAACCATAGAGACAAAACTCAGAACTTCTTTATTTTGTCAAGATTCAAAGAGCTACTACAAACCATGTTGGATTTAGAGTTCCAAATTCATCTATCTATACAGGAGAGAACAGAGGGAAACCTAAATATAAAAACTGCTATTGTAGACGAACGCTTCATCCTGGAAGAACAAAATTTGGTGAGCCAAGTGGGATTTGTGTACTGATCATTACCACCAAGTATCATCAAGATTGGATGAAAAAAATATTTGCTGGTATTTCGGAAACTCGTAATTTCTTAGCAGCTTGGCAACCCCTCTCCATGAAAGTGCTTTTCCACAGTCTGTGACTAGGGCTACTTGAAGAGGAAAGGAACCATAAAGACAAAACTGAGAACTCCTTTATTTTGTCAAGTTTCAAAGAGCTACTACAAACCATGTTGGATTTAGAGTTCCAAATTCATCTATCTATATATGAGAGAACAGAGTGAAACCTAAATATAAAAACTGCTACTGTAGACGAACGCTTCAACTTAGAAGAATAAAATTTGGTGAGCCAAGTGGGATTTGTGTAATGATCATTACCACCAAGTATCATCAAGTTTGGGTGAAAAAATATTTGCTGGTATTTCGGAAACTCGTAATTTCTTAGCAGCTTGGCAACCCCTCTCCATGAAAGTGCTTTTCCACAGTCTGTGACTAGGGCTACTTGAAGAGGAAACAAACCATAGAGACAAAACGGTGAACTCCTTTATTTTGTCAAGTTTCAAAGAGCTACTACAAACCATGTTGGATTTAGAGTTCCAAATTCATCTATCTATATATGAGAGAACAGAGGGAAAACTAAATATAAAAACTGCTACTGTAGACGAACGCTTCAACCTAGAAGAACAAAATTTGCTGAGCCAAGGGGGATTTGTGTACTGATCATTACCACTAAGTATCATCAACATTGGGTGAAAAAATATTTGCTGGTATTTCGGAAACTCTTTATTTCTTAGAAGCTTGGCAACCCCTCTCAATGAAAGTGCTTTTCCACAGTCAGTGCCTAGGGCTAATTGAAGAGGAAACAATCCATAGAGACAAAACTGAGAACTCCTTTATTTTGTCAAGTTTCAAAGAGCTACTACAAACCATGTGGGATTTTGAGTTCCAAATTCATCTATCTATACAGGAGAGAACATAGGGAAACCTAAATATAAAAACTGCTACTGTAGACGAACGCTTCAACCTAGAAGAACAAAATTTGGTGAGCCAAGTGGGATTTTGTACTGATCATTACCACCAAGTATCATCAAGATTGGGTGAAAAAATATTTGCTGGTATTTCGGAAACTCTTTATTTCTTAGAAGCTTGGCAACCCCTCTCCATGAAAGTGCTTTTCCACAGTCTTTGACTAGGGCTACTTGAAGAGGAAACATACCATAGAGACAAAACTGAGAACTCCTTTATTTTGTCACGTTTCAAAAAGCCACTACAAACCATGTTGGATGTAGAGTTCCAAATTCATGTCTCTATATATGAGAGTACCGAGTGAAACCTAAATATAAAAACTGCTCCTGTAGACGAACGATTCAACGTAGAAGAACAAAATTGGGTGAGCCAAGAGGGATTTGTGTACTGATCATGACCACCAAGTATCATCAAGATTGGGTGAAAAAATATTTGCTGGTATTTTGGAAACTCGTTATTTCTTAGAAGCTTGGCAACCCATCTCAATGAAAGTGCTTCCACAGTCTGCGCCTATGGCTACTTGAAGAGGAAACAAACCATAGAGAAAAAACTGAGAACTACTTTATTTTGAAAAGTTTCAAATAGCTACTACAATCCATGTTGGATTTAGAGTTCCAAATTCATCTATCTATATAGGAGAGAACAGAGAGAAACCTAAATATAAAAACTGCTACTGTAGACGAACGCTTCAACCTAGAAGAATAAAATTTGGTGAGCCAAGTGGGATTTGTGTAGTGATCATTACCACCAAGTATCATCAAGTTTGGGTGAAAAAATATTTGCTGGTTTTTCGGAAACTTGTTATTTCTTAGAAGCTTGGCAACCGCTCTCCATGAAAGTGCTTTTTCACAGTCTGTGACTAGGGCTACTTGAAGAGGAAACAAACCATAGAGACAAAACTCAGAACTTCTTGATTTTGTCAAGATTCAAAGAGCTACTACAAACCATGTTGGATTTAGAGTTCCAAATTCATCTATCTATACAGGAGAGAACAGAGGGAAACCTAAATATAAAAACTGCTACTGTAGACGAACGCTTCAACCTAGAAGAACAAAATTTGGTGAGCCAAGTGGGATTTGTGTACTGATCATTACCACCAAGTATCATCAAGATTGGATGAAAAAAATATTTGCTGGTATTTCGGAAACTCGTAATTTCTTAGCAGCTTGGCTCACCCAATTTTTGTTCTTCTATTGAAGTGCTTTTCCACATAGCAAGTTTTTATTAGGTTTTCTCTCTGTTTCTCTCCTATATAGATAGGAGAAGAAACCATAGAGACAAAACTGAGAACTCCTTTATTTTGTCAAGTTTCAAGAGCTACTACAAACCATGTTGGATTTAGAGTTCCAAATTCATCTATCTATATAGGAGAGAACAGAGGGAAACCTAAATATAAAAACTGCTACTGTAGACGAACGCTTCAACTTAGAAGAACAAAATTTGATGAGCCAAGTGGGATTTGTGTGCTGATCATTAG
>NW_027511060.1:0-28721 GCF_048772815.1 Callospermophilus lateralis | reverse complement strand
GAAGCGTTCGTCTACAGTAGCAGTTTTTATATTTAGGTTTCCCTCTGTTCTCTCCTATATAGAAAGATGAATTTGGAACTCTAAATCCAACATGGTTTGTAGTAGCTCTTTGGAACTTGACAAAATAAAGGAGGTCTCAGATTTGTCTCTATGGTTTGTTTCCTCTTCAAGTAGCCGTAGGCACAGACTGAGGGAAAGCACTTTCATTCAGAGGGGTTGCCAAGCTTCTAAGAAATAACGAGTTTTGAAATACCAGCAAATATTTTTTCACCCAAATTTGATGATTCTTGGTGGTAATGATCAGTACACAAATCCCACTTGGCTCACGAAATTTTGTTCTTCTAGGTTGAAGCGTTCGTCTACAGTAGCAGTTTTTATATTTAAGTTTCCCTCGGTTCTCTCCTATATAGATAGATGAATTTGGAACTCTAAATCCAACATGGTTTGTAGTAGCTCTTTGAAACTTGACAAAATAAAGGAGTTCTCCGATTTTTCTCTATGGTTTGTTTCCTCTTCAAGTAGCCCCTAGGCACAGACTTTGGAAAAGCACTTTCATTGAGAGGGGTTGCCAAGCTTCTAAGAAATAACGAGTTTCCGAAATACCAGCAAATATTTTTTCAAGCAATCTTGATGATGGTTGGAGCTAATGATCAGTACACAAATCCCACTTGGCTCACCAAATTTTGTTCTTCTTGGTTGAAGAGTTCGTCTACAGTTGCAGTTTTTATATTTAGGTTTCCTCTGTTCTCTCCTATATAGAAAGATGAATTTGGAACTCTAAATCAAACATGGTTTGTAGTAGCTCTTTGGAACTTGACAAAATAAAGGAGTTCTCAGTTTTGTCTCTATGGTTTGTTTCCTCTTCAAGTAGCCCTAGGCACAGACTGTGGAAAGCATTTTCATTGAGATGGGTTGCAAAGCTTCTAAGAAATTACGAGTTTCCGAAATACCAGCAAATATTATTTCACACAATCTTGTTGAAACTTGGTGGTAATGATCAGTATACAAATCCCACTTGGCTCACCAAATTTTGTTCTTCTAGGTTGAAGCGTTCGTCTACAGTAGCAGTTTTTATATTTAGGTTTCTCTCTGTTCTCTCCTATATAGATAGATGAATTTGGAACTCTAAATCCAACATGGTTTGTAGTAGCTCTTTGAAACTTGACAAAATAAAGGAGTTCTCCGATTTTTCTCTATGGTTTGTTTCCTCTTCAAGTAGCCCTAGCACAGACTTTGGAAAAGCACTTTCATTGAGAGGGGTTGCCAAGCTTCTAAGAAATAACGAGTTTCCGAAATACCAGCAAATATTTTTTCACCCAATCTTGATGATACTTTTTGGTAATGATCAGTACACAAATCCCACTTGGCTTACCAAATTTTGTTCTTCTAGGTTGAAGCGTTCGTCTACAGTAGCAGTTTTTATATTAAGTTTCCCTTGGTTCTCTGCTATATAGATAGATGAATTTGGAACTCTAAATCCAACATGGTTTGTAGTAGCTCTTTGAAACTTGACAAAATAAAGGAGTTCTCCGATTTGCCTCTATGGTTTGTTTCCTCTTCAAGTAGCCCTAGGCACAGACTGTGGAAAGCACCTTTCATTGAGATTGGTTGCCAAGCTTCTAAGAAATAACGAGTTTCCGAAATACCAGCAAATATTATTTCACACAATCTTGTTGATACTTAGTGGTAATGATCAGTATACAATCCCACTTGGCTCACCAAATTTTGTTCTTCTAGGTTGAAGCGTTCGCTACAGTAGCAGTTTTATATTTAGGTTTCTCTCTGTTCTCTCCTATATAGATAGATGAATTTGGAACTCTAAATCCAACATGTTTTGTACTAGCTCTTTGAAACTTGACAAAATAAAGGAGTTCTCAGATTTGCCTCTATGGTTTGTTTCCTCTTAAAGTAGCCCTAGGCACAGACTGTGGAATAGCACTTTCATTGAGAGGGGTTGCCAAGCTTCTAAGAAATAACGAATTTCCGAAATACCAGCAAATATTTTTTCACCCAATCTTGATGATACTTGGTGGTAATGATCAGTACACAAATCCCACTTGGCATACCAAATTTTGTTCTTCTAGGTTGAAGCGTTCGTCTTACAGTAGCAGTTTTTATATTTAAGTTTCCCTCGGTTCTCTCCTATTTAGATAGATGAATTTGGAACTCTAAATCCAACATGGTTTGTAGTAGCTCTTTGAAACTTGACAAAATAAAGGTGTTCTCAGATTTGCCTCCATGGTTTGTTTCCTCTTCAAGTAGCCCTAGGCACAGACTGTGGAAAAGAACTTTCATTGAGAGGGGTTGCCAAGCTTCTAAGAAATAACGAGTTCCGAAATACCAGCAAATATTTTTCACCCAATCTTGATGATACTTGTTGCTAATGATCAGTACACATATCCCACTTGGCTCACCAAATTTAGTTCTTCTAGGTTGAAGCGTTCGTGTACAGTAGCAGTTTTTATATTTAGGTTTCCCTCTGTTCTCTCCTATACAGATAGATGAATTTGGAACTCTAAATCCAACATGGTTTGTAGTAGCTCTTTGAAACTTGACAAAATAAAGGAGTTCTCCGATTTTTCTCTATGGTTTGTTTCCTCTTCAGGTAGCCCTAGGCACAGACTGTGGAAAGCACTTTCATTGAGATGGGTTGACAAGCTTCTAAGAAATTACGAGTTTCCGAAATACCAGCAAATATTATTTCACACAATCTTGTTGATACTTGGTGGTAATGATCAGCATACAAATCCCACTTGGCTCACCAAATTTTGTTCTTCTAGGTTTAAACGTTCGTCTACAGTAGCAGTTTTTATATTTAGGTTTCTCTCTGTTCTCTCCTATATAGATAGATGAATTTGGAACTCTAAATCCAACATGGTTTGTAGTAGCTCTTTGAAACTTGACAAAAATAAAGGAGGTCTCAGATTTGTCTCTATGGTTTGTTTCCTCTTCAAGTAGCCGTAGGCACAGACTGAGGAAAGCACTTTCATTCAGAGGGGTTGCCAAGCTTCTAAGAAATAACGAGTTTTGAAATACCAGCAAATATTTTTTCACCCAAATTTGATGATTCTTGGTGGTAATGATCAGTACACAAATCCCACTTGGCTCACGAAATTTTGTTCTTCTAGGTTGAAGCGTTCGTCTACAGTAGCAGTTTTTATATTTAAGTTCCCTCGGTTCTCTCCTATATAGATAGATGAATTTGGAACTCTAAATCCAACATGGTTTGTAGTAGCTCTTTGAAACTTGACAAAATAAAGGAGTTCTCCGATTTTTCTCTATGGTTTGTTTCCTCTTCAAGTAGCCTAGGCACAGACTTTGGAAAAGCACTTTCATTGAGAGGGGTTGCCAAGCTTCTAAGAAATAACGAGTTTCCGAAATACCAGCAAATATTTTTTCAAGCAATCTTGATGATGGTTGGAGCTAATGATCAGTACACAAATCCCACTTGGCTCACCAAATTTTTGTTCTTCTTGGTTGAAGAGTTCGTCTACAGTAGCAGTTTTTATATTTAGGTTTCCCTCTGTTCTCTCCTATATAGAAAGATGAATTTGGAACTCTAAATCAAACATGGTTTGTAGTAGCTCTTTGGAACTTGACAAAATAAAGGAGTTCTCAGTTTTGTCTCTATGGTTTGTTTCCTCTTCAAGTAGCCCTAGGCACAGACTGTGAAAGCATTTTCATTGAGATGGGTTGCAAAGCTTCTAAGAAATTACGAGTTTCCGGAAATACCAGCAAATATTATTTCACACAATCTTGTTGAAACTTGGTGGTAATGATCAGTATACAAATCCCACTTGGCCTCACCAAATTTTGTTCTTCTAGGTTGAACCGTTCGTCTACAGTAGCAGTTTTTATATTTAGGTTTCTCTCTGTTCTCTCCTATATAGATAGATGAATTTGGAACTCTAAATCCAACATGGTTTGTAGTAGCTCTTTGAAACTTGACAAAATAAAGGAGTTCTCCGATTTTTCTCTATGGTTTGTTTCCTCTTCAAGTAGCCCCTAGGCACAGACTTTGGAAAAGCACTTTCATTGAGAGGGGTTGCCAAGCTTCTAAGAAATAACGAGTTTCCGAAATACCAGCAAATATTTTTTCACCCAATCTTGATGATACTTTTTGGTAATGATCAGTACACAAATCCACTTGGCTTACCAAATTTTGTTCTTCTAGGTTGAAGCGTTCGTCTACAGTAGCAGTTTTTATATTTAAGTTTCCCTTGGTTCTCTGCTATATAGATAGATGAATTTGGAACTCTAAATCCAACATGGTTTGTAGTAGCTCTTTGAAACTTGACAAAATAAAGGAGTTCTCTGATTTGCCTCTATGGTTTGTTTCCTCTTCAAGTAGCCCTAGGCACAGACTGTGGAAAGCACTTCATTGAGATTGGTTGCCAAGCTTCTAAGAAATAACGAGTTTCCGAAATACCAGCAAATATTATTTCACACAATCTTGTTGATACTTAGTGGTAATGATCAGTATACAAATCCCACTTGGCTCACCAAATTTTGTTCTTCTAGGTTGAAGCGTTCGCTACAGTAGCAGTTTTTATATTTAGGTTTCTCTCTGTTCTCTCCTATATAGATAGATGAATTTGGAACTCTAAATCCAACATGTTTTGTACTAGCTCTTTGAAACTTGACAAAATAAAGGAGTTCTCAGATTTGCCTCTATGGTTTGTTCCTCTTAAAGTAGCCCTAGGCACAGACTGTGGAATAGCACTTTCATTGAGAGGGGTTGCCAAGCTTCTAAGAAATAACGAATTTCCGAAATACCAGCAAATATTTTTTCACCCAATCTTGATGATACTTGGTGGTAATGATCAGTACACAAATCCCACTTGCATACCAAATTTTGTTCTTCTAGGTTGAAGCGTTCGTCTACAGTAGCAGTTTTTATATTTAAGTTTCCCTCGGTTCTCTCCTATTTAGATAGATGAATTTGGAACTCTAAATCCAACATGGTTTGTAGTAGCTCTTTGAAACTTGACAAAATAAAGGTGTTCTCAGATTTGCCTCTATGGTTTGTTTCCTCTTCAAGTAGCCCTAGGCACAGACTGTGGAAAAGAACTTTCATTGAGAGGGGTTGCCAAGCTTCTAAGAAATAACGAGTTTCCGAAATACCAGCAAATATTTTTTCACCCAATCTTGATGATACTTGTTGCTAATGATCAGTACACATATCCCACTTGGCTCACCAAATTTAGTTCTTCTAGGTTGAAGCGTTCGTGTACAGTAGCAGTTTTTATATTTAGGTTTCCCTCTGTTCTCTCCTATACAGATAGATGAATTTGGAACTCTAAATCCAACATGGTTTGTAGTAGCTCTTTGAAACTTGACAAAATAAAGGAGTTCTCCGATTTTTCTCTATGGTTTGTTTCCTCTTCAAGTAGCCCTAGGCACAGACTGTGGAAAGCACTTTCATTGAGATGGGTTGACAAGCTTCTAAGAAATAACGAGTTTCCGGAAAATACCAGCAAATATTTTTTCACACAATCTTGTTGATACTTGGTTGTAATGATCAGTACACAAATCCCACTTGGCTCACCAAATTTTGTTCTTCTAGGTTGAAGCGTTCGTCTACAGTAGCAGTTTTTATATTTAGGTTTCTCTCCGTTCTCTCCTATATAGATAGATGAATTTGGAACTCTAAATCCAACAGGGTTTGTAGTAGCTCTTTGAAACTTGACAAAATAAAGGAGTTCTCAGATTTGCATCTATGGTTTGTTTCCTCTTAAAGTAGCCCTAGGCACAGACTGTGGAATAGCACTTTCATTGAGAGGGGTTGCCAAGCTTCTAAGAAATAACGAGTTTCCGAAATACCAGCAAATATTTTTTCACCCAATCTTGATGATACTTGGTGGTAATGATCAGTACACAAATCCCACTTGGCTTACCAAATTTTGTTCTCTAGGTTGAAGCGTTCGTCTACAGTAGCAGTTTTTATATTTAAGTTTCCCTCGGTTCTCTCCTATATAGATAGATGAATTTGGAACTCTAAATCCAACATGGTTTGTAGTAGCTCTTTGAAACTTGACAAAATAAAGGAGTTCTCAGATTTGCCTCTATTGTTTGTTTCCTCTTCAAGTAGCCCTAGGCACAGACTGTGGAAAAGCACTTTCATTGAGAGGGGTTGCCAAGCTTCTAAGAAATAACGAGTTTCCAAAAAACCAGCAAATATTTTTTCACCCAATCTTGATGATACTTGTTGCTAATGATCAGTACACATATCCCACTTGGCTCACCAAATTTAGTTCTTCTAGGTTGAAGCGTTCGTGTACAGTAGCAGTTTTTATATTTAGGTTTCCCTCTGTTCTCTCCTATACAGATAGATGAATTTGGAACTCTAAATCCAACATGGTTTGTAGTAGCTCTTTGAAACTTGACAAAATAAAGGAGTTCTCAGTTTTGTCTCTATGGTTTGTTTCCTCTTCAAGTAGCCCTAGGCACAGACTGTGGAAAGCACTTTCATTGAGATGGGTTGCCAAGCTTCTAAGAAATTACGAGTTTCCGAAATACCAGCAAATATTTTTCACACAAACTTGTTGATACTTGGTGGTAATGATCAGTACACAAATACCACTTGGCTCACCAAATTTTGTTCTTCTAAGTTGAAGCGTTCGTCTACAGTAGCAGTTTTTATATTTAAGTTTACCTTGGTTCTCTGCTATATAGATAGATGAATTTGGAACTCTAAATCCAACATGGTTTGTAGTAGCTCTTTGAAACTTGACAAAATAAAGGAGTTCTCTGATTTGCCTCTATGGTTTGTTTCCTCTTCAAGTAGCCCTAGGCACAGACTGTGGAAAGCACTTTCATTGAGATTGGTTGCCAAGCTTCTAAGAAATAACGAGTTTCCGAAATACCAGCAAATATTATTTCACACAATCTTGTTGATACTTAGTGGTAATGATCAGTATACAAATCCCACTTGGCTCACCAAATTTTGTTCTTCTAGGTTGAAGCGTTCGCTACAGTAGCAGTTTCTATATTTAGGTTTCTCTCTGTTCTCTCCTATATAGATAGATGAATTTGGAACTCTAAATCCAACATGTTTTGTACTAGCTCTTTGAAACTTGACAAAATAAAGGAGTTCTCAGATTTTGCCTCTATGGTTTGTTTCCTCTTAAAGTAGCCCTAGGCACAGACTGTGGAATAGCACTTTCATTGAGAGGGGTTGCCAAGCTTCTAAGAAATAACGAATTTCCGAAATACCAGCAAATATTTTTTCACCCAATCTTGATGATACTTGGTGGTAATGATCAGTACACAAATCCCACTTGGCATACCAAATTTTGTTCTTCTAGGTTGAAGCGTTCGTCTACAGTAGCAGTTTTTATATTTAAGTTTCCCTCGGTTCTCTCCTATTTAGATAGATGAATTTGGAACTCTAAATCCAACATGGTTTGTAGTAGCTCTTTGAAACTTGACAAAATAAAGGTGTTCTCAGATTTGCCTCTATGGTTTGTTTCCTCTTCAAGTAGCCCTAGGCACAGACTGTGGAATAGCACTTTCATTGAGAGGGGTTGCCAAGCTTCTAAGAAATAACGAGTTTCCGAAATACCAGCAAATATTTTTTCACCCAATCTTGAGGATACTTGGTGGTAATGATCAGTACACAAATCCCACTTGGCTTAACAAATTTTGTTATTCTAGGTTGAAGCGTTCGTCTACAGTAGCAGTTTTTATATTTAAGTTTCCCTCGGTTCTCTCCAATATAGATAGATGAATTTGGTACTCTAAATCCAACATGGTTTGTAGTAGCTCTTTGAAACTGACAAAATAAAGGAGTTCTCAGTTTTGTCTCTATCGTTTGTTTTTTCTTCAAGTAGCCCTAGGCACAGACTGTGGAAAAGCACTTTCATTGAGAGGGGTTGCCGAGCTTCTAAGAAATAACGAGTTTCGAAATAACAGCAAATATTTTTTCACCCAAATTTGATGATTCTTGGTGGTAATGATCAGTACACAAATCCCACTTGGCTCACGAAATTTTGTTCTTCTAGTTTGAAGCTTTCGTCTACATTAGCAGTTTTTATATTTAGGTTTCCCTTTGTTCTCTCGTATTTAGATAGATGAATTTGGAACTCTAAATCCAACATGGTTTGTAGTAGCTCTTTGAAACTTGAAAAAATAAAAGAGTTCTCAGTTTTGTCTCTATGGTTTGTTTCCTCTTCAAGTAGCCCTAGGCACAGACTGTGGAAAGCACTTTCATTGAGAGAGGTTGCCAAGCTTCTAAGAAATAACGAGTTTCCGAAATACCAGCAAATATTTTTTCACCCAATCTTGATGATACTTGGTGGTAATGATCAGTACACAAATCCCACTTGGCTCACCAAATTTTGTTCTTCTAGGTTGAAGCGTTCGTCTACAGTAGCAGTTTTTATATTTAGGTTTCCCTCTGTTCTCTCCCATATAGATAGATGAATTTGGAACTCTAAATACAACATGGTTTGTAGTAGCTCTTTGAAACTTGACAAAATAAAGGAGTTCTCCGATTTTTCTCTATGGTTTGTTTCCTCTTCAAGTAGCCCTAGGCACAGACTGTGGAAAGCACTTTCATTGAGATGGGTTGCCAAGCTTCTAAGAAATAACGAGTTTCCGAAGTACCAGCAAATATTTTTTCACACAATCTTGTTGATACTTGGCGGTAATGATCAGGACACAAATCCCACTTGGCTCACCAAATTTTGTTCTTCTAGTTTGAAGCGTTCGTCTACAGTAGCAGTTTTTATATTTAGGTTTCTCTCTGTTCTCTCCTATATAGATAGATGAATTTGGAACTCTAAATCCAACAGGGTTTGTAGTAGCTCTTTGAAACGTGACAAAATAAAGGAGTTCTCAGTTTTGTCTCTATGGTTTGTTTCCTCTTCAAGTAGCCCTAGGCACAGACTGTGGAAAGCACTTTCATTGAGATGGGTTGCCAAGCTTCTAAGAAATAACGAGTTTTCGAAATACCAGCAAATATTTTTTCACACAATCTTGTTGATACTTGGTGGTAATGATCAGTACACAAATACCACTTGGCTCACCAAATTTTGTTCTTCTAGGTTGAAGCGTTCGTCTACAGTAGCATTTTTTATATTTAGGTTTCCCTTTGTTCTCTCGTATTTAGATAGATGAATTTGGAACTCTAAATCCAACATGGTTTGTAGTAGCTCTTTGAAACTTGACAAAATAAAGGAGTTCTCAGATTTGCCTCTACGGTTTGTTTCCTCTTAAAGTAGCCCTAGGCACAGACTGTGGAATAGCACTTTCATTGAGAGGGGTTGCCAAGCTTCTAAGAAATAACGAGTTTCCGAAATACCAGCAAATATTTTTTCACCCAATCTTGAGGATACTTGGTGGTAATGATCAGTACACAAATCCCACTTGGCTTAACAAATTTTGTTATTCTAGGTTGAAGCGTTCGTCTACAGTAGCAGTTTTTATATTTAAGTTTCCCTCGGTTCTCTCCAATATAGATAGATGAATTTGGTACTCTAAATCCAACATGGTTTGTAGTAGCTCTTTGAAACTGACAAAATAAAGGAGTTCTCAGTTTTGTCTCTATCGTTTGTTTTTTCTTCAAGTAGCCCTAGGCACAGACTGTGGAAAAGCACTTTCATTGAGAGGGGTTGCCGAGCTTCTAAGAAATAACGAGTTTCGAAATAACAGCAAATATTTTTTCACCCAAATTTGATGATTCTTGGTGGTAATGATCAGTACACAAATCCCACTTGGCTCACGAAATTTTGTTCTTCTAGTTTGAAGCTTTCGTCTACATTAGCAGTTTTTATATTTAGGTTTCCCTTTGTTCTCTCGTATTTAGATAGATGAATTTGGAACTCTAAATCCAACATGGTTTGTAGTAGCTCTTTGAAACTTGAAAAAATAAAAGAGTTCTCAGTTTTGTCTCTATGGTTTGTTTCCTCTTCAAGTAGCCCTAGGCACAGACTGTGGAAAGCACTTTCATTGAGAGAGGTTGCCAAGCTTCTAAGAAATAACGAGTTTCCGAAATACCAGCAAATATTTTTTCACCCAATCTTGATGATACTTGGTGGTAATGATCAGTACACAAATCCCACTTGGCTCACCAAATTTTGTTCTTCTAGGTTGAAGCGTTCGTCTACAGTAGCAGTTTTTATATTTAGGTTTCCCTCTGTTCTCTCCCATATAGATAGATGAATTTGGAACTCTAAATACAACATGGTTTGTAGTAGCTCTTTGAAACTTGACAAAATAAAGGAGTTCTCCGATTTTTCTCTATGGTTTGTTTCCTCTTCAAGTAGCCCTAGGCACAGACTGTGGAAAGCACTTTCATTGAGATGGGTTGCCAAGCTTCTAAGAAATAACGAGTTTCCGAAGTACCAGCAAATATTTTTTCACACAATCTTGTTGATACTTGGCGGTAATGATCAGGACACAAATCCCACTTGGCTCACCAAATTTTGTTCTTCTAGTTTGAAGCGTTCGTCTACAGTAGCAGTTTTTATATTTAGGTTTCTCTCTGTTCTCTCCTATATAGATAGATGAATTTGGAACTCTAAATCCAACAGGGTTTGTAGTAGCTCTTTGAAACGTGACAAAATAAAGGAGTTCTCAGTTTTGTCTCTATGGTTTGTTTCCTCTTCAAGTAGCCCTAGGCACAGACTGTGGGAAAGCACTTTCATTGAGATGGGTTGCCAAGCTTCTAAGAAATAACGAGTTTTCGAAATACCAGCAAATATTTTTTCACACAATCTTGTTGATACTTGGTGGTAATGATCAGTACACAAATACCACTTGGCTCACCAAATTTTGTTCTTCTAGGTTGAAGCGTTCGTCTACAGTAGCATTTTTTATATTTAGGTTTCCCTTTGTTCTCTCGTATTTAGATAGATGAATTTGGAACTCTAAATCCAACATGGTTTGTAGTAGCTCTTTGAAACTTGACAAAATAAAGGAGTTCTCAGATTTGCCTCTACGGTTTGTTTCCTCTTACAGTAGCCCTAGGCACAGACTGTGGAATAGCACTTTCATTGAGAGGGGTTGCCAACCTTCTAAGAAATAACGAGTTTCCGAAATACCAGCAAATATTTTTTCACCCAATCTTGAGGATACTTGGTGGTAATGATCAGTACACAAATCCCACTTGGCTTAACAAATTTTGTTCTTCTAGGTTGAAGCGTTCGTCTACAGTAGCAGTTTTTATATTTAAGTTTCCTTCGGTTCTCTCCTATATAGATAGATGAATTTGGTACTCTAAATCCAACATGGTTTGTAGTAGCTCTTTGAAACTGACAAAATAAAGGAGTTCTCAGTTTTGTCTCTATCGTTTGTTTTTTCTTCAAGTAGCCCTAGGCACAGACTGTGGAAAAGCACTTTCATTGAGAGGGGTTGCCAAGCTTCTAAGAAATAACGAGTTTCGAAATAACAGCAAATATTTTTTCACCCAAATTTGATGATTCTTGGTGGTAATGATCAGTACACAAATCCCACTTGGCTCACGAAATTTTGTTCTTCTAGTTTGAAGCTTTCGTCTACATTAGCAGTTTTTATATTTAGGTTTCCCTTTGTTCTCTCGTATTTAGATAGATGAATTTGGAACTCTAAATCCAACATGGTTTGTAGTAGCTCTTTGAAACTTGACAAAATAAAGGAGTTCTCAGTTTTGTCTCTATGGTTTGTTTCCTCTTCAAGTAGCCCTAGGCACAGACTGTGGAAAGCACTTTCATTGAGAGGGGTTGCCAAGCTTCTAAGAAATAACGAGTTTCCGAAATACCAGCAAATATTTTTTCACCCAATCTTGATGATACTTGGTGGTAATGATCAGGACACAAATCCCACTTGGCTCACCAAATTTTGTTCTTCTAGGTTGAAACGTTCGTCTACAGTAGCAGTTTTTATATTTAGGTTTCCCTCTGTTCTCTCCCATATAGATAGATGAATTTGGAACTCTAAATACAACATGGTTTGTAGTAGCTCTTTGAAACTTGACAAAATAAAGGAGTTCTCCGATTTTTCTCTATGGTTTGTTTCCTCTTCAAGTAGCCCTAGGCACAGACTGTGGAAAGCACTTTCATTGAGATGGGTTGCCAAGCTTCTAAGAAATAACGAGTTTCCGAAATACCAGCAAATATTTTTTCACACAATCTTGTTGATACTTGGTGGTAATGATCAGTACACAAATACCACTTGGCTCACCAAATTTTGTTCTTCTAGGTTGAAGCGTTCGTCTACAGTAGCAGTTTTTATATTTAGGTTTCTCTCTGTTCTCTCCTATATAGATAGATGAATTTGGAACTCTAAATCGAACATGGTTTGTAGTAGCTCTTTGAAACTTGACAAAATAAAGGAGGTCTCAGATTTGTCTCTATGGTTTGTTTCCTCTTCAAGTAGCCCTAGGCACAGACTGTGGAAAAGCACTTTCATTGAGAAGGGTTGCCAAGCTTCTAAGAAATAACGAGTTTCGAAATACCAGCAAATATTTTTTCACCCAAATTTGATGATTCTTGGTGGTAATGATCAGTACACAAATCCCACTTGGCTCACGAAATTTTGTTCTTCTAGTTTGAAGCGTTCGTCTACAGTAGCATTTTTTATATTTAGGTTTCCCTTTGTTCTCTCCTATATAGATAGATGAATTTGGAACTCTAAATCCAACATGGTTTGTAGTAGCTCTTTGAAACTTGACAAAATAAAGGGGTGCTCAGATTTGCCTCTATGGTTTGTTTCCTCTTAAAGTAGCCCTAGGCACAGACTGTGGAATAGCACTTTCATTGAGAGGGGTTGCCAAGCTTCTAAGAAATAACGAGTTTCCGAAATACCAGCAAATATTTTTTCACCCAATCTTGAGGATACTTGGTGGTAATGATCAGTACACAAATCCCACATGGCTTAACAAATTTTGTTCTTCTAGGTTGAAGCGTTCGTCTACAGTAGCAGTTTTTATATTTAAGTTTCCCTCGGTTCTCTCCTATATAGATAGACGAATTTGGTACTCTAAATCCAACATGGTTTGTAGTAGCTCTTTGAAACTGACAAAATAAAGGAGTTCTCAGTTTTGTCTCTATCGTTTGTTTCCTCTTCAAGTAGCCCTTAGGCACAGACTGTGGAAAAGCACTTTCATTGAGAGGGGTTGACAAGCTTCTAAGAAATAATGAGTTTCGAAATAACAGCAAATATTTTTTCACCCAAATTTGATGATTCTTGGTGGTAATGATCAGTACACAAATCCCACTTGGCTCACGAAATTTTGTTCTTCTAGTTTGAAGCTTTCGTCTACATTAGCAGTTTTTATATTTAGGTTTCCCTTTGTTCTCTCGTATTTAGATAGATGAATTTGGAACTCTAAATCCATCATGGTTTGTAGTAGCTCTTTGAAACTTGACAAAATAAAGGAGTTCTCAGTTTTGTCTCTATGGTTTGTTTCCAATTCAAGTAGCCCTAGGCACAGACTGTGGAAAGCACTTTCATTGAGATGGGTTTCCAAGCTTCTAAGAAATTACGAGTTTCCGAAATACCAGCAAATATTATTTCACACAATCTTGTTGATACTTGGTGGTAATGATCAGTATAGAAATCCCACTTGGCTCACCAAATTTTGTTCTTCTAGGTTGAAGCGTTCTTCTACATTAGCAGTTTTTATATTTAGGTTTCTCTCTGTTCTCTCCTATATAGATAGATGAATTTGGAACTCTAAATCCAACATGGTTTGTAGTAGCTCTTTGAAACTTGTAAAATAATGGAGGTCTCAGATTTGTCTCTATGGTTTGTTTCCTCTTCAAGTAGCCGTAGGCACAGACTGTGGGAAAGCACTTTCATTGAGAGGGGTTGCCAAGCTTCTAAGAAATAACGAGTTTCGAAATACCAGCAAATATTTTTTCACCCAAATTTGATGATTCTTGGTGGTAATGATCAGTACACAAATCCCACATGGCTCACGAAATTTTGTTCTTCTAGTTTGAAGCGTTCGTCTACAGTAGCAGTTTTTATATTTAAGTTTCCCTCGGTTCTCTCCTATATAGATAGATGAATTTGGAACTCTAAATACAACATGGTTTGTAGTAGCTCTTTGAAACTTGACAAAATAAAGGAGTTCTCCGATTTTTCTCTATGGTTTGTTTCCTCTTCAAGTAGTCCTAGGCACAGACTGTGGAAAGCACTTTCATTGAGATGGGTTGCCAAGCTTCTAAGAAATAACGAGTTTCCGAAATACCAGCAAATATTTTTTCACACAATCTTGTTGATACTTGGTGGTAATGATCAGTACACAAATCCCACTTGGCTCACCATATTTTGTTCTTCTAGGTTGAAGCGCTCGTCTACAGTAGCAGTTTTTATATTTAGGTTTCCCTCGGTTCTCTCCTATATAGATAGATGAATTTGGAACTCTAAATCCAACATGGTTTGTAGTAGCTCTTTGAAACTTGACAAAATAAAGGAGTTCTCAGATTTGTCTCCATGGTTTGTTTCCTCTTCACATAGCCCTAGGCACAGACTGTGGAAAAGCATTTTCATTGAGAGGGGTTGCCAAGCTTCTAAGAAATAACTAGTTTCCGAAATACCATCAAATATTTTTCACCCAATCTTGATGATACTTGGTGGTAATGATCAGTACACAAATCTCACTTGGCTCACCAAATTTTGTTCTTCTAGGTTGAAGCGTTCGTCTACAGTAGCAGTTTTTATATTTAGGTTTCCCTCTGTTCTCTCCTATATAGATAGATGAATTTGGAACTCTAAATCCAACATGGTTTGTAGTAGCTCTTTGAAACTTGACAAAATGAAGGAGTTCTCAGTTTTGTCTCTATGGTTTGTTCCACTTAAAGTAGACCTAGGCACAGACTGTGGAAAGCACTTTCATTGAGATTGGTTGCCAAGCTTCTAAGAAATAACGAGTTTCCGAAATACCAGCTAATATTTTTTCACCCAATCTTGATGATACTTGGTGGTAGTGATCAGTACACAAATCTCACTTGGCTCACCAAATTTTGTTCTTCTAGGTTGAAGCGTTCGTCTACAGTAGCAGTTTTTATATTTAGGTTTCCCTATGTTCTCTCCTATATAGACAGATGGAATTTGGAACTCTAAATCCAACATGGTTTGTAGTAGCTCTTTGAAACTTGAGAAAATAAAGGAGTTCTCAGTTTTGTCTCTATGGTTTGTTTCCTCTTCAAGTAGCCCTAGGAACAGACTGTGGAAAGCACTTTCATTGAGATGGGTTGCCAAGCTTCTAAGAAATAATGAGTTTCCGAAATAGCAGCAAATATTTTTTCACACAATCTAGTTGATACTTGGTGGTAATGATGAGTACACAAATCCCACTTGGCTCACGAAATTTTGTTCTTCTAGGTTGAAGCGTTCGTCTACAGTAACAGTTTTTATATTTAGGTTTCTATCTGTTCTCTCCTATATAGATAGATGAATTTGGAACTCTAAATCCAACATGGTTTGTAGTAGCTCTTTGAAACTTGACAAAATAAAGGAGTTCTCAGATTAGTCTCTATGGTTTGTTTCCTCTTCAAGTAGCCCTAGGCACAGACTGTGGAAAAGCACTTTCATTGAGAGGGGTTGCCAAGCTTCTAAGAAATAACGAGTTTCCGAAATACCAGCAAATATTTTTTCACCCAATCTTGATGATACTTGGTGGTAATGATCAGTACACAAATCCCACTTGGCTTACCAAATTTTGTTCTTCTAAGTTGAAGCGTTCGTCTACAGTAGGAGTTTTTATATTTAGGTTTCCCTCTGTTCTCTCCTATATAGATAGATGAATTTGGAACTCTAAATCCAACATGGTTTGTAGTAGCTCTTTGAAACTTGACAAAATAATGGAGTTCTCAGATTTGTCTCTATGGTTTGTTTCCTCTTCACATAGCCCTAGCCACAGACTGTGGAAAATCATTTTCATTGAGAGGGGTTGCCAAGCTTCTAAGAAATAACGAGTTTCCGAAATACCAGCAAATATTTTTTCACCCAGTCTTGATGATACTTGGTGGTAATGATCAGTACACAAATCCCACTTGGCTCACCAAATTTTGTTAGTCTAGGTTGAAGTGTTCGTAGACAGTATCAGTTTTTATATTTAGGTTTCCCTCGATTCTCTGATATATAGATGGATGAATTTGGAACTCTAAATCCAACATGGTTTGTAGTACATCTTTGAAACTTGACAAAATAAAGGAGTTCTCAGTTTTGTCTCTATGGTTTGTTTCCTGTTCAAGTAGCCCTAGGCACAGACTGTGGAAAGCACTTTCATTGAGAGGGGTTGTCAAGATTTTAAGAAATAACGAGTTTCCGAAATACCAGCAAATATTTTTTCACCCAATCTTGATAATACTTGGTGGTAATGATCAGTACACAAATCCCACTTGGCTCACCAAATTTTGTTCTTCTAGGTTGAAGCTTTCTTCTACAGTCGCAGTTTTTATATTTAGGTTTCCCTCTGTTCTCTCCTATATAGATAGATGAATTTGGAACTCTAAATCCAACATGGTTTGTAGTAGCTCTTTGAAACTTGACAAAATAAAGGAGTTCTCAGATTAGTCTCTATGGTTTGTTTCCTCTTCAAGTAGCCCTAGGCACAGACTGTGGAAAAGCACTTTCCTTGAGAGGGGTTGCCAAGCTTCTAAGAAATAACGAGTTTCCGAAATACCAGCAAATATTTTTTCACCCAATCTTGATGATACTTGGTGGTAATGATCAGTACACAAATCCCACTTGGCTCACCAAATTTTGTTCGTCTAGGTTGAAGTGTTCGTAGACAGTATCAGTTTTTATATTTAGGTTTCCCTCGATTCTCTGATATATAGATGGATGAATTTGGAACTCTAAATCCAACATGGTTTGTAGTACATCTTTGAAACTTGACAAAAAAAAGGAGTTCTCAGTTTTGTCTCTATGGTTTGTTTCCTGTTCAAGTAGCCCTAGGCACAGACTGTGGAAAGCACTTTCATTGAGAGGGGTTGTCAAGATTTTAAGAAATAACGAGTTTCCGAAATACCAGCAAATATTTTTTCACCCAATCTTGATGATACTTGGTGGTAATGATCAGTACACAGATCCCACTTGGCTCACCAAATTCTGTTCTTCTAGGTTGAAGCTTTCTTCTACAGTCGCAGTTTTTATATTTAGGTTTCCCTCTGTTCTCTCCTATACAGATAGATGAATTTGGAACTATAAATCCAACATGGATTGTAGTAGCTCTTTGAAACTTGACAAAATAAAGGATTTCTCAGTTTTGTCTCTATGGTTTGTTTCCTCTTAAAGTAGACCTAGGCACAGACTGTGGAAATCACTTTCATTGAAATGGGTTGCCAAGCTTCTAAGAAATAACGAGTTTCCGAAATACCAGCAAATATTTTTTCACACAATCTTGTTGATACTTGGTGGTAATGATCAGTACACAAATCCCACTTGGCTCACCATATTTTGTTCTTCTAGGTTGAAGCGTTCATCTACAGTAGCAGTTTTTATATTTAGGTTTCCCTCGGTTCTCTCCTATATAGATAGATGAATTTGGAACTCTAAATCCAACATGGTTTGTAGTAGCTCTTTGAAACTTGACAAAATAAAGGAGTTCTCAGTTTTGTCTCTATGGATTGTTTCCTCTTCAAGTAGCCCTAGGCACAGACTGTGGAAAAGCACTTTCATTGAGAGGGGTTGCCAAGCTTCTAAGAAATAACGAGTATCCGAAATATCAGCAAATATTTTTTCACCCAATCTTGATGATACTTGGTGGTAATGATCAGTACACAAATCCCACGTGGCTTACCAAATTTTGTTCTTCTAGGTTGAAGCGTTCGTCTACAGTAGCAGTTTTTATATTTAGGTTTCCCTCTGTTCTCTCCTATATAGATAGATGAATTTGGAACTCTAAATCCAACATGGTTTGTAGTAGCTCTTTGAAACTTGACAAAATGAAGGAGTTCTCAGTTTTGTCTCTATGGTTTGTTCCTCTTAAAGTAGACCTAGGCACAGACTGTGGAAAGCACTTTCATTGAGATTGGTTGCCAAGCTTCTAAGAAATAACGAGTTTCCGAAATACCAGCTAATATTTTTTCACCCAATCTTGATGATACTTGGTGGTAGTGATCAGTACACAAATCTCACTTGGCTCACCACATTTTGTTCTTCTAGGTTGAAGCGTTCGTCTACAGTAGCACTTTTTATATTTAGGTTTCTCTCTGTTCTCTCCTATATAGATAGATGAATTTGGAACTCTAAATCCAACATGATTGTAGTAGCTCTTTGTAACTTGACAAAATAAAGGAGTTCTCAATTTTGTCTTTATGGTTTGTTTCCTCTTCAAGTAGCCCTAGGCACAGACTGTGGAAAAGCACTTTCATTGAGAGGGGTTGCCAAGCTTCTAAGAAATAACGAGTTTCCGAAATACCAGCAAATATTTTTTCACCCAAATTTGATGATTCTTTTTGGTAATGATCAGTACACAAATCCCACTTGGCTCACCAAATTTTGTTCTTCTAGGTTGAAGCGTTCGTCTACAGTAGCAGTTTTTATATTTAGGTTTCCCTCTGTTCTCTCCTATACAGATAGATGAATTTGGAACTCTAAATCCAACATGGTTTGTAGTAGCTCTTTGAAACTTGAGAAAATAAAGGAGTTCTCAGTTTTGTCTCTATGGTTTGTTTCCTCTTAAAGTAGCCCTAGGCAAGGACTGTGGAAAGCACTTTCATTGAGATGGGTTGCCAAGCTTCTAAGAAATAACGAGTTTCCGAAATAGCAGCAAATATTTTTTCACACAATCTAGTTGATACTTGGTGGTAATGATCAGTACACAAATCCCACTTGGCTCACCAAATTTTGTTCTTCTAGGTTGAAGCGTTCGTCTACAGTAACAGTTTTTATATTTAGGTTTCTCTCAGTTCTCTCCTATATAGATAGATGAATTTGGAACTCTAAATCCAACATGGTTTGTAGTAGCTATTTGAAACTTGACAAAATAAAGGAGTTCTCAGATTAGTCTCTATGGTTTGTTTCCTCTTCAAGTAGCCCTAGGCACAGACTGTGCAAAAGCACTTTCATTGAGAGGGGTTGCCAAGCTTCTAAGAAATAACGAGTTTCCGAAATACCAGCAAATATTTTTTCACCCAATCTTGATGATACTTGGTGGTAATGATCAGTACACAAATCCCACTTGGCTTACCAAATTTTGTTCTTCTAAGTTGAAGCGTTCGTCTACAGTAGGAGTTTTTATATTTAGGTTTCCCTCTGTTCTCTCCTATATAGATAGATGAATTTGGAACTCTAAATCCAACATGGTTTGTAGTAGCTCTTTGAAACTTGACAAAATAATGGAGTTCTCAGATTTGTCTCTATGGTTTGTTTCCTCTTCACATAGCCCTAGCCACAGACTGTGGAAAATCATTTTCATTGAGAGGGGTTGCCAAGCTTCTAAGAAATAACGAGTTTCCGAAATACCAGCAAATATTTTTTCACCCAATCTTGATGATACTTGGTGGTAATGATCAGTACACAAATCCCACTTGGCTCACCAAATTTTGTTCGTCTAGGTTGAAGTGTTCGTAGACAGTATCAGTTTTTATATTTAGGTTTCCCTCGATTCTCTGATATATAGATGGATGAATTTGGAACTCTAAATCCAACATGGTTTTTAGTACATCTTTGAAACTTGACAAAATAAAGGAGTTCTCAGTTTTGTCTCTATGGTTTGTTTCCTGTTCAAGTAGCCCTAGGCACAGACTGTGGAAAGCACTTTCATTGAGAGGGGTTGCCAAGCTTCTACGAAATAACGAGTTTCTGAAATACCAGCAAATATTTTTTCACCCAATCTTGATAATACTTGGTGGTAATGATCAGTACACAAATCCCACTTGGCTCACCAAATTTTGTTCTTCTAGGTTGAAGCTTTCGTCTACAGTCGCAGTTTTTATATTTAGGTTTCCCTCTGTTCTCTCCTATATAGATAGATGAATTTGGAACTATAAATCCAACATGGATTGTAGTAGCTCATTGAAACTTGACAAAATAAAGGATTTCTCAGTTTTGTCTCTATGGTTTGTTTCCTCTTAAAGTAGACCTAGGCACAGACTGTGGAAATCACTTTCATTGAGATGGGTTGCCAAGCTTCTAAGAAATAACGAGTTTTCGAAATACCAGCAAATATTTTTTCACACAATCTTGTTGATACTTGGTGGTAATGATCAGTACACAAATCCCACTTGGCTCACCATATTTTGTTCTTCTAGGTTGATGCGTTCATCTACAGTAGCTGTTTTTATATTTAGGTTTCCCTCTGTTCTCTCCTATATAGATAGATGAATTTGGAACTCTAAATCCAACATGGTTTGTAGTAGCTCTTTGAAACTTGACAAAATAAAGGAGTTCTCAGTTTTGTCTCTAAGGATTGTTTCCTCTTCAAGTAGCCCTAGGCACAGACTGTGGAAAAGCACTTTCATTGAGAGGGGTTGCCAAGCTTCTAAGAAATAACGAGTATCCGAAATACCAGCAAATATTTTTTCACCCAATCTTGATGATACTTGGTGGTAATGATCAGTACACAAATCCCACGTGGCTTACCAAATTTTGTTCTTCTAGTTTGAAGCGTTCGTCTACAGTAGCAGTTTTTATATTTAGGTTTCCCTCTGTTGTCTCCTATATAGATAGATGAATTTGGAACTCTAAATCCAACATGCTTTGTAGTAGCTCCTTGAAACTTGACAAAATAAAGGAGTTCTCATTTTTGTCTCTATGGTTTGTTTCCTCTTCAAGTAGCCCTAGGCACAGACTGTGGAAAAGCACTTTCACTGAGAGGGTTTGCCAAGCTTCTAAGAAATTACGAGTTTCGAAATACCAGCAAATATTTTTTCACCCAATATTGATGATACTTGGTGGTAATGATCTGTACCCAAATCCCACTTGGCTCACCAAATTTTGTTCTTCTAGGATGAAGCATTCGTCTACAGTAGCAGTTTTTATATTTCTTTCCCCTCTGTTCTCTCCTATATAGATAGATGAATTTGGAACTCTAAATCCAGCATGGTTTGTAGTAGCTCTTTGAAACTTGACAAAATAAAGAAATTCCCTGTTTTGTCTCTATGGTTTGTTTCCTCTTCAAGTAGCCCTAGGCACAGACTGTGGATAAGCACTTTCATTGAGAGGGGTTGCCAAGCTTCTAAGAAATAACGAGTTTCCCAAATACCAGCAAATATTTTTTCACCCAAATTTAATGATACTTGGTGGTAATGATCAGTACACAAATCCCACTTGGCTTACCAAATTTTGTTCTTCTAGGTTGAAGCGTTCGTCTACAGTAGCAGTTTTTATATTTATTTTTCCCTCTGTCCTCTCCTATATAGATAGATGAATTTGGAACTCTAAATCCAACATGGTTTGTAGTAACACTTTGAAACTTGACAAAATAAAGGAGTTCTCAGATTTGTCTCTGTGGTTTGTTTCCTCTTCACATAGCCCTAGGCACAAACTGTGGAAAAGCACTTTCATTGAGAGGGGTTGCCAAGCTTCTAAGAAATAACGAGTTTCCGAAATACCAGCAAATATTTTTTCACCAAATCTTGATGATACTTGGTGCTAATGATCAGTACACAAATCCCACTTGGCTCACCAAATTTTGTTCTTCTAGGTTGAAGCGTTCGTCTACAGTAGCAGTTTTTATATTTAGGTTTCTCTCTGTTCTCTCCTATATAGATAGATGAATTTGGAACTCTAAATCCAACATGGTTTGTAGTAGCTCTTTGAAACTTGACAAAATAAAGGAGGTCTCAGATTTGTCTCTATGGTTTGTTTCCTCTTCAAGTAGCCCTAGGCACAGACTGTGGAAAAGCACTTTCATTGAGAGGGGTTGCCAAGCTTCTAAGAAATAACGAGTTTCGAAATACCAGCAAATATTTTTTCACCAATATTTGATGATTCTTGGTGGTAATGATCAGTACACAAATCCCACTTGGCTCACGAAATTTTGTTCTTCTAGTTTGAAGCGTTCGTCTACAGTAGCATTTTTTATATTTAGGTTTCCCTTTGTTCTCTCCTATGTAGATAGATGAATTTGGAACTCTAAATCCAACATGGTTTGTAGTAGCTCTTTGAAACTTGACAAAATAAAGGAGTTCTCAGTTTTGTCTCTATGGTTTGTTTCCTCTTCAAGCAGCCCTAGGCACAGACTGTGGAAAGCACTTTCATTGAGAGGGGTTGCCAAGCTTCTAAGAAATAACGAGTTTCCGAAATACCAGCAAATATTTTTTCACCCAATCTTGATGATACTTGGTGGTAATAATCAGTACACAAATCCCACTTGGCTCACCAAATTTTGTTCTTCTAGGTTGAAGCGTTCGTCTACAGTAGCAGTTTTTATATTTAGGTTTCCCTCTCTTCTCTCCCATATAGATAGATGAATTTGGAACTCTAAATCCAACATGGTTTGAAGTAGCTTTTTGAAACTTGACAAAATAAAGGAGTTCTCAGTTTTGTCTCTATGGTTTGTTTCCTCTTCAAGTAGCACTAGGCACAGACTGTGGAAAAGCACTTTCATTGAGAGGTGTTGCCAAGCTTCTAAGAAATTACGAGTTTCCGAAATACCAGCAAATATTTTTTCACCAAATCTTGATGATACTTGGTGCTAATGATCAGTACACAAATCCCACTTGGCTCACCAAATTTTGTTCTTCTAAGTTGAAGCGTTCGTCTACAGTAGCAGTTTTTTTACTTAGGTTTCCCTCTGTTCTCTCCTACATAGAAATATGAATTTGGAACTCTAAATCCAACATGGTTTGTAGTAGCTCTTTGAAACTTGACAAAATAAAGGAGGTCTCAGTTTTGTCTCTATGGTTTGTTTCCTCTTCAAGTAGCCCTAGGCACAGACTGTGGAAAAGCACTTTAATTGAGAGGGGTTCCCAAGCTTCTAAGAAATAACGAGTTTCCGAAATACCAGCAAATATTTTTTCACCCAATCTTGATGATACTTGGTGCTAATGATCAGTACACAAATCCCACTTGGCTCACCAAATTTTGTTCTTCTAGTTTGAAGCGTTCGTCTACAGTAGCAGTTTTTATATTTAGGTTTCCCTCTCTTCTCTCCCATATAGATAGATGAATTTGGAACTCTAAATCCAACATGGTTTGAAGTAGCTCTTTGAAACTTGACAAAATAAAGGAGTTCTCAGTTTTGTCTCTATGGTTTGTTTCCTCTTCAAGTAGCCGTAGGCACAGACTGTGGGAAAGCACTTTCATTGAGAGGGGTTGCCAAGCTTCTAAGAAATAACGAGTTTCAAAATACCAGCAAATATTTTTTCACCCAAATTTGATGATTCTTGGTGGTAACGATCAGTACACAAATCCCACTTGGCTCACGAAATTTTGTTTTTCTAGGTTGAAGCGTTCGTCTACAGTAGCAGTTTTTATATTTAAGTTTCCCTCGGTTCTCTCCTATATAGATAGATGAATTTGGAACTCTAAATCCAACATGGTTTGTAGTAGCTCTTTGAAACTTGACAAAATAATGGAGTTCTCAGATTTTTCTCTATGGTTTGTTTCCTCTTCAAGTAGCCCTAGGCACAAACTTTGGAAAAGCGCTTTCATTGAGAGGGGTTGCCAAGCTTCTAAGAAATAACGAGTTTCCGAAATACCAGCAAATATTTTTTCACCCAATCTTGATGACACTTGGAGTTAATGATCAGTACACAAATCCCACTTGGCTCACCAAATTTTGTTCTTCTTGGTTCAAGCGTTCGTCTACAGTAGCAGTTTTTATATTTAGGTTTCCCTCTGTTCTCTCCTATACAGATAGATGAATTTGGAACTCTAAACCAACATGGTTTGTAGTAGCTCTTTGAAACTTGAGAAAATAAAGGTTTTCTCAGTTTTGTCTCTATGGTTTGTTTCCTCTTAAAGTAGCCCTAGGCAAGGACTGTGGAAAGCACTTTCATTGAGATGGGTTGCCAAGCTTCTAAGAAATAACGAGTTTCCGAAATAGCAGCAAATATTTTTTCACACAATCTAGTTGATACTTGGTGGTAATGATCAGTACACAAATCCCACTTGGCTCACCAAATTTTGTTCTTCTAGGTTGAAGCGTTCGTCTACAGTAACAGTTTTTATATTTAGGTTTCTCTCAGTTCTCTCCTATATAGATAGATGAATTTGGAACTCTAAATCCAACATGGTTTGTAGTAGCTATTTGAAACTTGACAAAATAAAGGAGTTCTCAGATTAGTCTCTATGGTTTGTTTCCTCTTCAAGTAGCCCTAGGCACAGACTGTGGAAAAGCACTTTCATTGAGAGGGGTTGCCAAGCTTCTAAGAAATAACGAGTTTCCGAAATACCAGCAAATATTTTTTCACCAAATCTTGATGATACTTGGTGGTAATGATCAGTACACAAATCCCACTTGGCTTACCAAATTTTGTTCTTCTAAGTTGAAGCGTTCGTCTACAGTAGGAGTTTTTATATTTAGGTTTCCCTCTGTTCTCTCCTATATAGATAGATGAATTTGGAACTCTAAATCCAACATGGTTTGTAGTAGCTCTTTGAAACTTGACAAAATAATGGAGTTCTCAGATTTGTCTCTATGGTTTGTTTCCTCTTCACATAGCCCTAGCCACAGACTGTGGAAAATCATTTTCATTGAGAGGGGTTGCCAAGCTTCTAAGAAATAACGAGTTTCCGAAATACCAGCAAATATTTTTTCACCCAATCTTGATGATACTTGGTGGTAATGATCAGTACACAAATCCCACTTGGCTCACCAAATTTTGTTCGTCTAGGTTGAAGTGTTCGTAGACAGTATCAGTTTTTATATTTAGGTTTCCCTCGATTCTCTGATATATAGATGGATGAATTTGGAACTCTAAATCCAACATGGTTTTTAGTACATCTTTGAAACTTGACAAAATAAAGGAGTTCTCAGTTTTGTCTCTATGGTTTGTTTCCTGTTCAAGTAGCCCTAGGCACAGACTGTGGAAAGCACTTTCATTGAGAGGGGTTGCCAAGCTTCTACGAAATAACGAGTTTCTGAAATACCAGCAAATATTTTTTCACCCAATCTTGATAATACTTGGTGGTAATGATCAGTACACAAATCCCACTTGGCTCACCAAATTTTGTTCTTCTAGGTTGAAGCTTTCGTCTACAGTCGCAGTTTTTATATTTAGGTTTCCCTCTGTTCTCTCCTATATAGATAGATGAATTTGGAACTATAAATCCAACATGGATTGTAGTAGCTCATTGAAACTTGACAAAATAAAGGATTTCTCAGTTTTGTCTCTATGGTTTGTTTCCTCTTAAAGTAGACCTAGGCACAGACTGTGGAAATCACTTTCATTGAGATGGGTTGCCAAGCTTCTAAGAAATAACGAGTTTCCGAAATACCAGCAAATATTTTTTCACACAATCTTGTTGATACTTGGTGGTAATGATCAGTACACAAATCCCACTTGGCTCACCATATTTTGTTCTTCTAGGTTGATGCGTTCATCTACAGTAGCTGTTTTTATATTTAGGTTTCCCTCTGTTCTCTCCTATATAGATAGATGAATTTGGAACTCTAAATCCAACATGGTTTGTAGTAGCTCTTTGAAACTTGACAAAATAAAGGAGTTCTCAGTTTTGTCTCTAAGGATTGTTTCCTCTTCAAGTAGCCCTAGGCACAGACTGTGGAAAAGCACTTTCATTGAGAGGGGTTGCCAAGCTTCTAAGAAATAACGAGTATCCGAAATACCAGCAAATATTTTTTCACCCAATCTTGATGATACTTGGTGGTAATGATCAGTACACAAATCCCACGTGGCTTACCAAATTTTGTTCTTCTAGTTTGAAGCGTTCGTCTACAGTAGCAGTTTTTATATTTAGGTTTCCCTCTGTTGTCTCCTATATAGATAGATGAATTTGGAACTCTAAATCCAACATGCTTTGTAGTAGCTCCTTGAAACTTGACAAAATAAAGGAGTTCTCATTTTTGTCTCTATGGTTTGTTTCCTCTTCAAGTAGCCCTAGGCACAGACTGTGGAAAAGCACTTTCACTGAGAGGGTTTGCCAAGCTTCTAAGAAATTACGAGTTTCGAAATACCAGCAAATATTTTTTCACCCAATATTGATGATACTTGGTGGTAATGATCTGTACCCAAATCCCACTTGGCTCACCAAATTTTGTTCTTCTAGGATGAAGCATTCGTCTACAGTAGCAGTTTTTATATTTCTTTCCCCTCTGTTCTCTCCTATATAGATAGATGAATTTGGAACTCTAAATCCAGCATGGTTTGTAGTAGCTCTTTGAAACTTGACAAAATAAAGAAATTCCCTGTTTTGTCTCTATGGTTTGTTTCCTCTTCAAGTAGCCCTAGGCACAGACTGTGGATAAGCACTTTCATTGAGAGGGGTTGCCAAGCTTCTAAGAAATAACGAGTTTCCCAAATACCAGCAAATATTTTTTCACCCAAATTTAATGATACTTGGTGGTAATGATCAGTACACAAATCCCACTTGGCTTACCAAATTTTGTTCTTCTAGGTTGAAGCGTTCGTCTACAGTAGCAGTTTTTATATTTATTTTTCCCTCTGTCCTCTCCTATATAGATAGATGAATTTGGAACTCTAAATCCAACATGGTTTGTAGTAACACTTTGAAACTTGACAAAATAAAGGAGTTCTCAGATTTGTCTCTGTGGTTTGTTTCCTCTTCACATAGCCCTAGGCACAAACTGTGGAAAAGCACTTTCATTGAGAGGGGTTGGCAAGCTTCTAAGAAATAACGAGTTTCCGAAATACCAGCAAATATTTTTTCACCAAATCTTGATGATACTTGGTGCTAATGATCAGTACACAAATCCCACTTGGCTCACCAAATTTTGTTCTTCTAGGTTGAAGCGTTCGTCTACAGTAGCAGTTTTTATATTTAGGTTTCTCTCTGTTCTCTCCTATATAGATAGATGAATTTGGAACTCTAAATCCAACATGGTTTGTAGTAGCTCTTTGAAACTTGACAAAATAAAGGAGGTCTCAGATTTGTCTCTATGGTTTGTTTCCTCTTCAAGTAGCCCTAGGCACAGACTGTGGAAAAGCACTTTCATTGAGAGGGGTTGCCAAGCTTCTAAGAAATAACGAGTTTCGAAATACCAGCAAATATTTTTTCACCAATATTTGATGATTCTTGGTGGTAATGATCAGTACACAAATCCCACTTGGCTCACGAAATTTTGTTCTTCTAGTTTGAAGCGTTCGTCTACAGTAGCATTTTTTATATTTAGGTTTCCCTTTGTTCTCTCCTATGTAGATAGATGAATTTGGAACTCTAAATCCAACATGGTTTGTAGTAGCTCTTTGAAACTTGACAAAATAAAGGAGTTCTCAGTTTTGTCTCTATGGTTTGTTTCCTCTTCAAGCAGCCCTAGGCACAGACTGTGGAAAGCACTTTCATTGAGAGGGGTTGCCAAGCTTCTAAGAAATAACGAGTTTCCGAAATACCAGCAAATATTTTTTCACCCAATCTTGATGATACTTGGTGGTAATAATCAGTACACAAATCCCACTTGGCTCACCAAATTTTGTTCTTCTAGGTTGAAGCGTTCGTCTACAGTAGCAGTTTTTATATTTAGGTTTCCCTCTCTTCTCTCCCATATAGATAGATGAATTTGGAACTCTAAATCCAACATGGTTTGAAGTAGCTTTTTGAAACTTGACAAAATAAAGGAGTTCTCAGTTTTGTCTCTATGGTTTGTTTCCTCTTCAAGTAGCACTAGGCACAGACTGTGGAAAAGCACTTTCATTGAGAGGTGTTGCCAAGCTTCTAAGAAATTACGAGTTTCCGAAATACCAGCAAATATTTTTTCACCAAATCTTGATGATACTTGGTGCTAATGATCAGTACACAAATCCCACTTGGCTCACCAAATTTTGTTCTTCTAAGTTGAAGCGTTCGTCTACAGTAGCAGTTTTTTTATTTAGGTTTCCCTCTGTTCTCTCCTACATAGAAATATGAATTTGGAACTCTAAATCCAACATGGTTTGTAGTAGCTCTTTGAAACTTGACAAAATAAAGGAGGTCTCAGTTTTGTCTCTATGGTTTGTTTCCTCTTCAAGTAGCCCTAGGCACAGACTGTGGAAAAGCACTTTAATTGAGAGGGGTTCCCAAGCTTCTAAGAAATAACGAGTTTCCGAAATACCAGCAAATATTTTTTCACCCAATCTTGATGATACTTGGTGCTAATGATCAGTACACAAATCCCACTTGGCTCACCAAATTTTGTTCTTCTAGTTTGAAGCGTTCGTCTACAGTAGCAGTTTTTATATTTAGGTTTCCCTCTCTTCTCTCCCATATAGATAGATGAATTTGGAACTCTAAATCCAACATGGTTTGAAGTAGCTCTTTGAAACTTGACAAAATAAAGGAGTTCTCAGTTTTGTCTCTATGGTTTGTTTCCTCTTCAAGTAGCCGTAGGCACAGACTGTGGGAAAGCACTTTCATTGAGAGGGGTTGCCAAGCTTCTAAGAAATAACGAGTTTCAAAATACCAGCAAATATTTTTTCACCCAAATTTGATGATTCTTGGTGGTAACGATCAGTACACAAATCCCACTTGGCTCACGAAATTTTGTTTTTCTAGGTTGAAGCGTTCGTCTACAGTAGCAGTTTTTATATTTAAGTTTCCCTCGGTTCTCTCCTATATAGATAGATGAATTTGGAACTCTAAATCCAACATGGTTTGTAGTAGCTCTTTGAAACTTGACAAAATAATGGAGTTCTCAGATTTTTCTCTATGGTTTGTTTCCTCTT
>NW_027511059.1:0-28728 GCF_048772815.1 Callospermophilus lateralis | reverse complement strand
AAAATAAAGTAGTTCTAAGTTCTGTCTCTAAGGTTTGTTTTCTCTTGAAGCAGCCCTAAGCAGAGCCTGCCTAAAGACATTTTCATTGGAAAGGTGTGCCAAGCGTCCAAAAGTACTGGTTTTCTGAAATCTCGGCAAACCTTTTTCACCCAATCTTGATGAGACATTGTGGTAGTGATCAGTTCACTAAGTCCACTTGGCTGCCCAATTTTCACTCTTCTAGGTTGAAGCGTTCGATTCCAGTAAGAGTTTGAGTTTTTAGGTTTCACTCTGTTTTCTCCTATATAGATAGATGTGTTGGGAACTCTAAATGAAACACGGTTTGTGCTAGCTCTTTGAAAATTGACAAAATAGAGTGGTTTTAGGTTCTGTCTCCATGGTTTGTTTTTTCTTGAAGCAGCCCTAACTAGAGACTGCCTAAGTACACTTTCATTGGAAAGGTGTGCCAAGCGTCCAAAAGCACTGGTTTTCTGAAATGTCGGCAAACATTTTTTCACCCAATCTTGATGATTCTCTGTGGTAATGATCAGTTCACTAAGCCCACTTGGCTGCCCAATATTCCCTCTTCTAGGTTGAAGCGTTCGTTTCCAATAAGAGTTTGAATTTTTAGGTTTCACTCTGTTTTCTCCTATATAGATAGATGTGTTGGGAACTCTAAATGAAACACGGTTTGTGCTAGCTCTTTGAAAATTGACAAAAATAAAGTAGTTCTAAGTTCTGTCTCTAAGGTTGTTTCCTCTTGAAGCAGCCCTAAGCAGAGCCTGCCTAAAGACATTTTCATTGGAAAGGTGTGCCAAGCGTCCAAAAGTACTGGTTTTCTGAAATCTCGGCAAACCTTTTTTCACCCAATCTTGATGAGACATTGTGGTAGTGATCAGTTCACTAAGTCCACTTGGCTGCCCAATTTTCACTCTTCTAGGTTGAAGCGTTCGTTTCAAATAAGAGTTTGAATTTTTAGGTTTCACTCTGTTTTTTCCTATATAAATAGATGTGTTGGGAACTCTAAATGAAACACGGTTTGTGCTAGCTCTTTGAAAATTGACAAAATAAAGTAGTTTTAGGTTCTGTCTCTATGGTTTTGTTTCCTCTTGAAGCAGCCCTAACTGGAGACTGCCTAAATACACTTTCATTGGAAACGTGTGCCAAGCGTCCAAAAGTACTGGTTTTCTGAAATCACGGCAAACATTTTTTCACCCAATCTGGATGATTCTCTGTGGTAGTGATCATTTCACTAAGTCAACTTGGCTTCCCAATTTTCACTCTTCTAGTTTGAAGCGTTCGTTTCCAGTAAGAGTTTGAATTTTTAGGTTTCACTCTGTTTTCTCCTATATAGATAGATGTGTTGGGAACTCTAAATGAAACACGGTTTGTGCTAGCTCTTTGAAAATTGACAAAATAAATAGTTCTAAGTTCTGTCTCTAAGGTTTGTTTCCTCTTGAAGCAGCCCTAAGCAGAGACTGCCTAAAGACATTTTCATTGGAAAGGGGTGCCAAGCGTCCAAAAGTACTGGTTTTCTGAAATCTCGGCAAATATTTTTTCACCCAATATTGATGATTCTCTGTGGTAATGATCAGTTCACTAAGTCCACTTGGCTGCCCAATTTTCACTCTTCTTGGTTGAAGGCGTTCGTTCCAGTAAGAGTTTGAATTTTTAGGTTTCACTCTGTTTTCTCCTATATAGATAGATGTGTTGGGAACTCTAAATGAAACACGGTTTGTGCTAGCTCTTTGAAAATTGACAAAATAAAGTAGTTCTAAGTTCTGTCTCAAAGGTTGTTTCCTCTTGAAGCAGCCCTAAGCAGAGCCTGCCTAAAGACATTTTCATTGGAAAGGTGTGCCAAGCGTCCAAAAGTACTGGTTTTCTGAAATCTCGGCAAACCTTTTTTCACCCAATCTTGATGAGACATTGTGGTAGTGATCAGTTCACTAAGTCCACTTGGCTGCCCAATTTTCACTCTTCTAGGTTGAAGCGTTCGATTCCAGTAAGAGTTTGAATTTTTAGGTTTCACTCTGTTTTCTCCTATATAGATAGATGTGTTGGGAACTCTAAATGAAACACGGTTTGTGCTAGCTCTTTGAAAATTGACAAAATAAAGTAGATTTAGGTTCTCTCTCTATGGTTTGTTTCCTCTTGAAGCAGCCCTAAGCAGAGCCTGCCTAAAGAATTTTCATTGGAAAGGGGTGCCAAGCGTCCAAAAGTACTGGTTTTCTGAAATCTCGGCAAACATTTTTTCACCCAATCTTCATGATTCTCTGTGGTAATGATCAGTTCACTAAGTCCACTTGGCTGCCCAATTTTCACTCTTCTAGGTTGAAGCGTTCGTTTCCAGTAAGAGTTTGAATTTTTAGGTTTCACTCTGTTTTCTCCTATATAGATAGATGTGTTGGGAACTCTAAATGAAACACGGTTTGTGCTAGCTCTTTGAAAATTGACAAAATAAAGTAGTTCTAAGTTCTGTCTCTAAGGTTTGTTTCCTCTTGAAGCAGCCCTAAGCAGAGCCTGCCTAAAGACATTTTCATTGGAAAGGTGTGCCAAGCGTCCAAAAGTACTGGTTTTCTGAAATCTCGGCAAACCTTTTCACCCAATCTTGATGAGACATTGTGGTAGTGATCAGTTCACTAAGTCCACTTGGCTGCCCAATTTTCACTCTTCTAGGTTGAAGCGTTCGATTCCAGTAAGAGTTTGAGTTTTAGGTTTCACTCTGTTTTCTCCTATATAGATAGATGTGTTGGGAACTCTAAATGAAACACGGTTTGTGCTAGCTCTTTGAAAATTGACAAAATAGAGTGGTTTTAGGTTCTGTCTCCATGGTTTGTTTTTTCTTGAAGCAGCCCTAACTAGAGACTGCCTAAGTACACTTTCATTGGAAAGGTGTGCTAAGCGTCCAAAAGCACTGGTTTTCTGAAATGTCGGCAAACATTTTTTCACCCAATCTTGATGATTCTCTGTGGTAATGATCAGTTCACTAAGCCCACTTGGCTGCCCAATATTCACTCTTCTAGGTTGAAGCGTTCGTTTCCAATAAGAGTTTGAATTTTTAGGTTTCACTCTGTTTTCTCCTATATAGATAGATGTGTTGGGAACTCTAAATGAAACACGGTTTGTGCTAGCTCTTTGAAAATTGACAAAATAAAGTAGTTCTAAGTTCTGTCTCAAAGGTTGTTTCCTCTTGAAGCAGCCCTAAGCAGAGCCTGCCTAAAGACATTTTCATTGGAAAGGTGTGCCAAGTTTTGTAAAGTACTGGTTTTCTGAAATCTCGGCAAACCTTTTTTCACCCAATCTTGATGAGACATTGTGGTAGTGATCAGTTCACTAAGTCCACTTGGCTGCCCAATTTTCACTCTTCTAGGTTGAAGCGTTCGTTTCAAATAAGAGTTTGAATTTTTAGGTTTCACTCTGTTTTTTCCTATATAAATAGATGTGTTGGGAACTCTAAATGAAACACGGTTTGTGCTAGCTCTTTGAAAATTGACAAAATAAAGTAGTTTTAGGTTCTGTCTCTATGGTTTGTTTCCTCTTGAAGCAGCCCTAACTGGAGACTGCCTAAATACACTTTCATTGGAAACGTGTGCCAAGCGTCCAAAAGTACTGGTTTTCTGAAATCTCGGCAAACATTTTTTCACCCAATATTGATGATTCTCTGTGGTAGTGATCAGTTCACTAAGCCCACTTGGCTGCCAAATTTTCACTCTTCTAGGTTGAAGCGTGTGTTTCCAGTAAGAGTTTGAATTTTTAGGTTTCACTGTGTTTTCTCCTATATAGATAGATGGGTTGGGAACTCTAAATGAAACACGGCTTGTGCTAGCTCTTTGAAAATTGACAAAATAAAGTAGATTTAGGTTCTGTCTCTATGGTTTGTTTCCTCTTGAAGCAGCCCTAAGCAGAGCCTGCATAAAGAATTTTCATTGGAAAGGTGTGCCAAGCGTCCAAAAGTACTGGTTTTCTGAAATCTCGGCAAATATTTTTTCACCCAATATTGATGATTCTCTGTGGTAATGATCAGTTCACTAAGTCCACTTGGCTGCCCAATTTTCACTCTTCTAGGTTGAAGCGTTCGTTTCCAGTAAGAGTTTGAATTTTTAGGTTTCACTCTGTTTTCTCCTATATAGATAGATGTGTTGGGAACTCTAAATGAAACACGGTTTGTGCTAGCTCTTTGAAAATTGACAAAATAAAGTAGTTCTAAGTTCTGTCTCAAAGGTTGTTTCCTCTTGAAGCAGCCCTAAGCAGAGCCTGCCTAAAGACATTTTCATTGGAAAGGTGTGCCAAGCGTCCAAAAGTACTGGTTTTCTGAAATCTCGGCAAACCTTTTTTCACCCAATCTTGATGAGACATTGTGGTAGTGATCAGTTCACTAAGTCCACTTGGCTGCCCAATTTTCACTCTTCTAGGTTGAAGCGTTCGTTTCAAATAAGAGTTTGAATTTTTAGGTTTCACTCTGTTTTTTCCTATATAAATAGATGTGTTGGGAACTCTAAATGAAACACGGTTTGTGCTAGCTCTTTGAAAATTGACAAAATAAAGTAGTTTTAGGTTCTGTCTCTATGGTTTGTTTCCTCTTGAAGCAGCCCTAACTGGAGACTGCCTAAATACACTTTCATTGGAAACGTGTGCCAAGCGTCCAAAAGTACTGGTTTTCTGAAATCACGGCAAACATTTTTTCACCCAATCTGGATGATTCTCTGTGGTAGTGATCAGTTCACTAAGTCAACTTGGCTTCCCAATTTTCACTCTTCTAGTTTGAAGCGTTCGTTTCCAGTAAGAGTTTGAATTTTTTAGGTTTCACTCTGTTTTCTCCTATATAGATAGATGTGTTGGGAACTCTAAATGAAACACGGTTTGTGCTAGCTCTTTGAAAATTGACAAAATAAATAGTTCTAAGTTCTGTCTCTATGGTTTGTTTCCTCTTGAAGCAGCCCTAAGCAGAGACTGCCTAAAGACATTTTCATTGGAAAGGGGTGCCAAGCGTCCAAAAGTACTGGTTTTCTGAAATCTCGGCAAATATTTTTTCACCCAATATTGATGATTCTCTGTGGTAATGATCAGTTCACTAAGTCCACTTGGCTGCCCAATTTTCACTCTTCTTGGTTGAAGCGTTCGTTTCCAGTAAGAGTTTGAATTTTTAGGTTTCACTCTGTTTTCTCCTATATAGATAGATGTGTTGGGAACTCTAAATGAAACACGGTTTGTGCTAGCTCTTTGAAAATTGACAAAATAAAGTAGTTCTAAGTTCTGTCTCAAAGGTTGTTTCCTCTTGAAGCAGCCCTAAGCAGAGCCTGCCTAAAGACATTTTCATTGGAAAGGTGTGCCAAGCGTCCAAAAGTACTGGTTTTCTGAAATCTCGGCAAACCTTTTTCACCCAATCTTGATGAGACATTGTGGTAGTGATCAGTTCACTAAGTCCACTTGGCTGCCCAATTTTCACTCTTCTAGGTTGAAGCGTTCGATTCCAGTAAGAGTTTGAATTTTTAGGTTTCACTCTGTTTTCTCCTATATAGATAGATGTGTTGGGAACTCTAAATGAAACACGGTTTGTGCTAGCTCTTTGAAAATTGACAAAATAAAGTAGATTTAGGTTCTCTCTCTATGGTTTTTTTCCTCTTGAAGCAGCCCTAAGCAGAGCCTGCCTAAAGACATTTTCATTGGAAAGGTGTGCCAAGCGTCCAAAAGTACTGGTTTTCTGAAATCTCGGCAAACCTTTTTCACCCAATCTTGATGAGACATTGTGGTAGTGATCAGTTCACTAAGTCCACTTGGCTGCCCAATTTTCACTCTTCTAGGTTGAAGCGTTCGATTCCAGTAAGAGTTTGAGTTTTTAGGTTTCACTCTGTTTTCTCCTATATAGATAGATGTGTTGGGAACTCTAAATGAAACACGGTTTGTGCTAGCTCTTTGAAAATTGACAAAATAGAGTGGTTTTAGGTTCTGTCTCCATGGTTTGTTTTTTCTTGAAGCAGCCCTAACTAGAGACTGCCTAAGTACACTTTCATTGGAAAGGTGTGCTAAGCGTCCAAAAGCACTGGTTTTCTGAAATGTCGGCAAACATTTTTTCACCCAATCTTGATGATTCTCTGTGGTAATGATCAGTTCACTAAGCCCACTTGGCTGCCCAATATTCACTCTTCTAGGTTGAAGCGTTCGTTTCCAATAAGAGTTTGAATTTTTAGGTTTCACTCTGTTTTCTCCTATATAGATAGATGTGTTGGGAACTCTAAATGAAACACGGTTTGTGCTAGCTCTTTGAAAATTGACAAAATAAAGTAGTTCTAAGTTCTGTCTCAAAGGTTGTTTCCTCTTGAAGCAGCCCTAAGCAGAGCCTGCCTAAAGACATTTTCATTGGAAAGGTGTGCCAAGCGTCCAAAAGTACTGGTTTTCTGAAATCTCGGCAAACCTTTTTTCACCCAATCTTGATGAGACATTGTGGTAGTGATCAGTTCACTAAGTCCACTTGGCTGCCCAATTTTCACTCTTCTAGGTTGAAGCGTTCGTTTCAAATAAGAGTTTGAATTTTTAGGTTTCACTCTGTTTTTTCCTATATAAATAGATGTGTTGGGAACTCTAAATGAAACACGGTTTGTGCTAGCTCTTTGAAAATTGACAAAATAAAGTAGTTTTAGGTTCTGTCTCTATGGTTTGTTTCCTCTTGAAGCAGCCCTAACTGGAGACTGCCTAAATATACTTTCATTGGAAACGTGTGCCAAGCGTCCAAAAGTACTGGTTTTCTGAAATCTCGGCAAACATTTTTTCACCCAATATTGATGATTCTCTGTGGTAGTGATCAGTTCACTAAGCCCACTTGGCTGCCAAATTTTCACTCTTCTAGGTTGAAGCGTGTGTTTCCAGTAAGAGTTTGAATTTTTAGGTTTCACTGTGTTTTCTCCTATATAGATAGATGGGTTGGGAACTCTAAATGAAACACGGCTTGTGCTAGCTCTTTGAAAATTGACAAAATAAAGTAGATTTAGGTTCTGTCTCTATGGTTTGTTTCCTCTTGAAGCAGCCCTAAGCAGAGCCTGCATAAAGAATTTTCATTGGAAAGGTGTGCCAAGCGTCCAAAAGTACTGGTTTTCTGAAATCTCGGCAAATATTTTTTCACCCAATATTGATGATTCTCTGTGGTAATGATCAGTTCACTAAGTCCACTTGGCTGCCCAATTTTCACTCTTCTAGGTTGAAGCGTTCGTTTCCAGTAAGAGTTTGAATTTTTAGGTTTCACTCTGTTTTCTCCTATATAGATAGATGTGTTGGGAACTCTAAATGAAACACGGTTTGTGCTAGCTCTTTGAAAATTGACAAAATAAAGTAGTTCTAAGTTCTGTCTCAAAGGTTGTTTCCTCTTGAAGCAGCCCTAAGCAGAGCCTGCCTAAAGACATTTTCATTGGAAAGGTGTGCCAAGCGTCCAAAAGTACTGGTTTTCTGAAATCTCGGCAAACCTTTTTTCACCCAATCTTGATGAGACATTGTGGTAGTGATCAGTTCACTAAGTCCACCTGGCTGCCCAATTTTCACTCTTCTAGGTTGAAGCGTTCGTTTCAAATAAGAGTTTGAATTTTTAGGTTTCACTCTGTTTTTTCCTATATAAATAGATGTGTTGGGAACTCTAAATGAAACACGGTTTGTGCTAGCTCTTTGAAAATTGACAAAATAAAGTAGTTTTAGGTTCTGTCTCTATGGTTTGTTTCCTCTTGAAGCAGCCCTAACTGGAGACTGCCTAAATACACTTTCATTGGAAACGTGTGCCAAGCGTCCAAAAGTACTGGTTTTCTGAAATCACGGCAAACATTTTTTCACCCAATCTGGATGATTCTCTGTGGTAGTGATCAGTTCACTAAGTCAACTTGGCTTCCAATTTTCACTCTTCTAGTTTGAAGCGTTCGTTTCCAGTAAGAGTTTGAATTTTTAGGTTTCACTCTGTTTTCTCCTATATAGATAGATGTGTTGGGAACTCTAAATGAAACACGGCTTGTGCTAGCTCTTTGAAAATTGACAAAATAAAGTAGATTTAGGTTCTGTCTCTATGGTTTGTTTCCTCTTGAAGCAGCCCTAAGCAGAGCCTGCCTAAAGAATTTTCATTGGAAAGGGGTGCCAAGCGTCCAAAAGTACTGGTTTTCTGAAATCTCGGCAAACATTTTTTCACCCAATATTGATGATTCTCTGTGGTAATGATCAGTTCACTAAGTCCACTTGGCTGCCCAATTTTCACTCTTCTTGGTTGAAGCGTTCGTTTCCAGTAAGAGTTTGAATTTTTAGGTTTCACTCTGTTTTCTCCTATATAGATAGATGTGTTGGGAACTCTAAATGAAACACGGTTTGTGCTAGCTCTTTGAAAATTGACAAAATAAAGTAGATTTAGGTTCTCTCTCTATGGTTTGTTTCCTCTTGAAGCAGCCCTAAGCAGAGCCTGCCTAAAGAATTTTCATTGGAAAGGGGTGCCAAGCGTCCAAAAGTACTGGTTTTCTGAAATCTCGGCAAACATTTTTTCACCCAATCTTCATGATTCTCTGTGGTAATGATCAGTTCACTAAGTCCACTTGGCTGCCCAATTTTCACTCTTCTAGGTTGAAGCGTTCGTTTCCAGTAAGAGTTTGAATTTTTAGGTTTCACTCTGTTTTCTCCTATATAGATAGATGTGTTGGGAACTCTAAATGAAACACGGTTTGTGCTAGCTCTTTGAAAATTGACAAAATAAAGTAGTTCTAAGTTCTGTCTCTAAGGTTTGTTTCCTCTTGAAGCAGCCCTAAGCAGAGCCTGCCTAAAGACATTTTCATTGGAAAGGTGTGCCAAGCGTCCAAAAGTACTGGTTTTCTGAAATCTCGGCAAACCTTTTTCACCCAATCTTGATGAGACATTGTGGTAGTGATCAGTTCACTAAGTCCACTTGGCTGCCCAATTTTCACTCTTCTAGGTTGAAGCGTTCGATTCCAGTAAGAGTTTGAGTTTTTAGGTTTCACTCTGTTTTCTCCTATATAGATAGATGTGTTGGGAACTCTAAATGAAACACGGTTTGTGCTAGCTCTTTGAAAATTGACAAAATAGAGTGGTTTTAGGTTCTGTCTCCATGGTTTGTTTTTTCTTGAAGCAGCCCTAACTAGAGACTGCCTAAGTACACTTTCATTGGAAAGGTGTGCTAAGCGTCCAAAAGCACTGGTTTTCTGAAATGTCGGCAAACATTTTTTCACCCAATCTTGATGATTCTCTGTGGTAATGATCAGTTCACTAAGCCCACTTGGCTGCCCAATATTCACTCTTCTAGGTTGAAGCGTTCGTTTCCAATAAGAGTTTGAATTTTTAGGTTTCACTCTGTTTTCTTCTATATAGATAGATGTGTTGGGAACTCTAAATGAAACACGGTTTGTGCTAGCTCTTTGAAAATTGACAAAATAAAGTAGTTCTAAGTTCTGTCTCAAAGGTTGTTTCCTCTTGAAGCAGCCCTAAGCAGAGCCTGCCTAAAGACATTTTCATTGGAAAGGTGTGCCAAGCGTCCAAAAGTACTGGTTTTCTGAAATCTCGGCAAACCTTTTTTCACCCAATCTTGATGAGACATTGTGGTAGTGATCAGTTCACTAAGTCCACTTGGCTGCCCAATTTTCACTCTTCTAGGTTGAAGCGTTCGTTTCAAATAAGAGTTTGAATTTTTAGGTTTCACTCTGTTTTTTCCTATATAAATATATGTGTTGGGAACTCTAAATGAAACACGGTTTGTGCTAGCTCTTTGAAAATTGACAAAATAAAGTAGTTTTAGGTTCTGTCTCTATGGTTTGTTTCCTCTTGAAGCAGCCCTAACTGGAGACTGCCTAAATACACTTTCATTGGAAACGTGTGCCAAGCGTCCAAAAGTACTGGTTTTCTGAAATCACGGCAAACATTTTTTCACCCAATCTGGATGATTCTCTGTGGTAGTGATCAGTTCACTAAGTCAACTTGGCTTCCCAATTTTCACTCTTCTAGTTTGAAGCGTTCGTTTCCAGTAAGAGTTTGAATTTTTAGGTTTCACTCTGTTTTCTCCTATATAGATAGATGTGTTGGGAACTCTAAATGAAACACGGCTTGTGCTAGCTCTTTGAAAATTGACAAAATAAAGTAGATTTAGGTTCTGTCTCTATGGTTTGTTTCCTCTTGAAGCAGCCCTAAGCAGAGCCTGCCTAAAGAATTTTCATTGGAAAGGGGTGCCAAGCGTCCAAAAGTACTGGTTTTCTGAAATCTCGGCAAACATTTTTTCACCCAATCTTCATGATTCTCTGTGGTAATGTTCAGTTCACTAAGTCCACTTGGCTGCCCAATTTTCAGTCTTCTAGGTTGAAGCGTTCGTTTCCAGTAAGAGTTTGAATTTTTAGGTTTCACTCTGTTTTCTCCTATATAGATAGATGTGTTGGGAACTCTAAATGAAACACGGTTTGTGCTAGCTCTTTGAAAATTGACAAAATAAAGTAGTTCTAAGTTCTGTCTCTAAGGTTTGTTTCCTCTTGAAGCAGCCCTAAGCAGAGCCTGCCTAAAGACATTTTCATTGGAAAGGTGTGCCAAGCGTCCAAAAGTACTGGTTTTCTGAAATCTCGGCAAACCTTTTTCACCCAATCTTGATGAGACATTGTGGTAGTGATCAGTTCACTAAGTCCACTTGGCTGCCCAATTTTCACTCTTCTAGGTTGAAGCGTTCGATTCCAGTAAGAGTTTGAGTTTTTAGGTTTCACTCTGTTTTCTCCTATATAGATAGATGTGTTGGGAACTCTAAATGAAACACGGTTTGTGCTAGCTCTTTGAAAATTGACAAAATAGAGTGGTTTTAGGTTCTGTCTCCATGGTTTGTTTTTTCTTGAAGCAGCCCTAACTAGAGACTGCCTAAGTACACTTTCATTGGAAAGGTGTGCCGAGCGTCCAAAAGCACTGGTTTTCTGAAATGTCGGCAAACATTTTTTCACCCAATCTTGATGATTCTCTGTGGTAATGATCAGTTCACTAAGCCCACTTGGCTGCCCAATATTCACTCTTCTAGGTTGAAGCGTTCGTTTCCAATAAGAGTTTGAATTTTTAGGTTTCACTCTGTTTTCTCCTATATAGATAGATGTGTTGGGAACTCTAAATGAAACACGGTTTGTGCTAGCTCTTTGAAAATTGACAAAATAAAGTAGTTCTAAGTTCTGTCTCAAAGGTTGTTTCCTCTTGAAGCAGCCCTAAGCAGAGCCTGCCTAAAGACATTTTCATTGGAAAGGTGTGCCAAGCGTCCAAAAGTACTGGTTTTCTGAAATCTCGGCAAACCTTTTTTCACCCAATATTGATGAGACATTGTGGTAGTGATCAGTTCACTAAGTCCACTTGGCTGCCCAATTTTCACTCTTCTAGGTTGAAGCGTTCGTTTCAAATAAGAGTTTGAATTTTTAGGTTTCACTCTGTTTTTTCCTATATAAATAGATGTGTTGGGAACTCTAAATGAAACACGGTTTGTGCTAGCTCTTTGAAAATTGACAAAATAAAGTAGTTTTAGGTTCTGTCTCTATGGTTTGTTTCCTCTTGAAGCAGCCCTAACTGGAGACTGCCTAAATACACTTTCATTGGAAACGTGTGCCAAGCGTCCAAAAGTACTGGTTTTCTGAAATCACGGCAAACATTTTTTCACCCAATCTGGATGATTCTCTGTGGTAGTGATCAGTTCACTAAGTCAACTTGGCTTCCCAATTTTCACTCTTCTAGTTTGAAGCGTTCGTTTCCAGTAAGAGTTTGAATTTTTAGGTTTCACTCTGTTTTCTCCTATATAGATAGATGTGTTGGGAACTCTAAATGAAACACGGTTTGTGCTAGCTCTTTGAAAATTGACAAAATAAATAGTTCTAAGTTCTGTCTCTAAGGTTTGTTTCCTCTTGAAGCAGCCCTAAGCAGAGACTGCCTAAAGACATTTTCATTGGAAAGGGGTGCCAAGCGTCCAAAAGTACTGGTTTTCTGAAATCTCGGCAAACATTTTTTCACCCGATATTGATGATTCTCTGTGGTAGTGACCAGTTCACTAAGCCCACTTGGCTGCCCAATTTTCACTCTTCTAAGTTGAAGCGTTCGTTTCCAGTAAGAGTTTGAATTTTTAGGTTTCACTGTGTTTTCTCCTATATAGATAGATGTGATTGGAACTCTAAATGAAACACGGTTTGTGCTAGCTCTTTGAAAATTGACAAAATAAAGTAGTTTTAGGTTCTGTCTCTATGGTTTGTTTCCTCTTCAAGCAGCCCTAACTGGAGACTGCCTAAATACACTTTCATTGGAAACGTGTGCCAAGCGTCCAAAAGTACTGGTTTTCTGAAATCTCGGCAAATATTTTTTCACCCAAACTGGATGATTCTCTGTGGTAGTGATCAGTTCACTAAGTCCACTTGGCTGCCCAATTTTCACTCTTCTAGGTTGAAGCGTTCGTTTCCAGTAAGAGTTTGAATTTTTAGGTTTCACTCTGTTTTCTCCTATATAGATAGATGTGTTGGGAACTCTAAATGAAACACGGTTTGTGCTAGCTCTTTGAAAATTGACAAAATAAAGTAGTTCTAAGTTCTGTCTCTATGGTTTGTTTCCTCTTGAAGCAGCCCTAAGCAGAGCCTGCCTAAAGAATTTTCATTGGAAAGGGGTGCCAAGCGTCCAAAAGTACTGGTTTTCTGAAATCTCGGCAAACATTTTTTCACCCAATCTTCATGATTCTCTGTGGTAATGATCAGTTCACTAAGTCCACTTGGCTGCCCAATTTTCACTCTTCTAGGTTGAAGCGTTCGTTTCCAGTAAGAGTTTGAATTTTTAGGTTTCACTCTGTTTTCTCCTATATAGATAGATGTGTTGGGAACTCTAAATGAAACACGGTTTGTGCTAGCTCTTTGAAAATTGACAAAATAAAGTAGTTCTAAGTTCTGTCTCAAAGGTTGTTTCCTCTTGAAGCAGCCCTAAGCAGAGCCTGCCTAAAGACATTTTCATTGGAAAGGTGTGCCAAGCGTCCAAAAGTACTGGTTTTCTGAAATCTCGGCAAACCTTTTTTCACCCAATCTTGATGAGACATTGTGGTAGTGATCAGTTCACTAAGTCCACTTGGCTGCCCAATTTTCACTCTTCTAGGTTGAAGCGTTCGATTCCAGTAAGAGTTTGAATTTTTAGGTTTCACTCTGTTTTCTCCTATATAGATAGATGTGTTGGGAACTCTAAATGAAACACGGTTTGTGCTAGCTCTTTGAAAATTGACAAAATAAAGTAGATTTAGGTTCTGTCTCTATGGTTTGTTTCCTCTTGAAGCAGCCCTAAGCAGAGCCTGCCTAAAGAATTTTCATTGGAAAGGGGTGCCAAGCGTCCAAAAGTACTGGTTTTCTGAAATCTCGGCAAACATTTTTTCACCCAATCTTCATGATTCTCTGTGGTAATGATCAGTTCACTAAGTCCACTTGGCAGCCCAATTTTCACTCTTCTAGGTTGAAGCGTTCGTTTCCAGTAAGAGTTTGAATTTTTAGGTTTCACTCTGTTTTCTCCTATATAGATAGATGTTTTGGGAACTCTAAATGAAACACGGTTTGTGCTAGCTCTTTGAAAATTGACAAAATAAAGTAGTTCTAAGTTCTGTCTCTAAGGTTTGTTTCCTCTTGAAGCAGCCCTAAGCAGAGCCTGCCTAAAGACATTTTCATTGGAAAGGTGTGCCAAGCGTCCAAAAGTACTGGTTTTCTGAAATCTCGGCAAACCTTTTTCACCCAATCTTGATGAGACATTGTGGTAGTGATCAGTTCACTAAGTCCACTTGGCTGCCCAATTTTCACTCTTCTAGGTTGAAGCGTTCGATTCCAGTAAGAGTTTGAGTTTTTAGGTTTCACTCTGTTTTCTCCTATATAGATAGATGTGTTGGGAACTCTAAATGAAACACGGTTTGTGCTAGCTCTTTGAAAATTGACAAAATAGAGTGGTTTTAGGTTCTGTCTCCATGGTTTGTTTTTTCTTGAAGCAGCCCTAACTAGAGACTGCCTAAGTACACTTTCATTGGAAAGGTGTGCCAAGTGTCCAAAAGCACTGGTTTTCTGAAATGTCGGCAAACATTTTTTCACCCAATCTTGATGATTCTCTGTGGTAATGATCAGTTCACTAAGCCCACTTGGCTGCCCAATATTCACTCTTCTAGGTTGAAGCGTTCGTTTCCAATAAGAGTTTGAATTTTTAGGTTTCACTCTGTTTTCTCCTATATAGATAGATGTGTTGGGAACTCTAAATGAAACACGGTTTGTGCTAGCTCTTTGAAAATTGACAAAATAAAGTAGTTCTAAGTTCTGTCTCAAAGGTTGTTTCCTCTTGAAGCAGCCCTAAGCAGAGCCTGCCTAAAGACATTTTCATTGGAAAGGTGTGCCAAGCGTCCAAAAGTACTGGTTTTCTGAAATCTCGGCAAACCTTTTTTCACCCAATCTTGATGAGACATTGTGGTAGTGATCAGTTCACTAAGTCCACTTGGCTGCCCAATTTTCACTCTTCTAGGTTGAAGCGTTCGTTTCAAATAAGAGTTTGAACTTTTAGGTTTCACTCTGTTTTTTCCTATATAAATAGATGTGTTGGGAACTCTAAATGAAACACGGTTTGTGCTAGCTCTTTGAAAATTGACAAAATAAAGTAGTTTTAGGTTCTGTCTCTATGGTTTGTTTCCTCTTTAAGCAGCCCTAACTGGAGACTGCCTAAATACACTTTCATTGGAAACGTGTGCCAAGCGTCCAAAAGTGCTGGTTTTCTGAAATCACGGCAAACATTTTTTCACCCAATCTGGATGATTCTCTGTGGTAGTGATCAGTTCACTAAGTCAACTTGGCTTCCCAATTTTCACTCTTCTAGTTTGAAGCGTTCGTTTCCAGTAAGAGTTTGAATTTTTAGGTTTCACTCTGTTTTCTCCTATATAGATAGATGTGTTGGGAACTCTAAATGAAACACGGTTTGTGCTAGCTCTTTGAAAATTGACAAAATAAATAGTTCTAAGTTCTGTCTCTAAGGTTTGTTTCCTCTTGAAGCAGCCCTAAGCAGAGACTGCCTAAAGACATTTTCATTGGAAAGGGGTGCCAAGCGTCCAAAAGTACTGGTTTTCTGAAATCTCGGCAAACATTTTTTCACCCAATATTGATGATTCTCTGTGGTAGTGACCAGTTCACTAAGCCCACTTGGCTGCCCAATTTTCACTCTTCTAAGTTGAAGCGTTCGTTTCCAGTAAGAGTTTGAATTTTTAGGTTTCACTGTGTTTTCTCCTATATAGATAGATGTGATTGGAACTCTAAATGAAACACGGTTTGTGCTAGCTCTTTGAAAATTGACAAAATAAAGTAGTTTTAGGTTCTGTCTCTATGGTTTGTTTCCTCTTGAAGCAGCCCTAACTGGAGACTGCCTAAATACACTTTCATTGGAAAGGTGTGGGAAGCGTCCAAAAGTACTGGTTTTCTGAAATCTCGGCAAACATTTTTTCACCCAATATTGATGATTCTCTGTGGTAGTGATCAGTTCACTAAGCCCACTTGGCTGCCAAATTTTCACTCTTCTAGGTTGAAGCGTGTGTTTCCAGTAAGAGTTTGAATTTTTAGGTTTCACTGTGTTTTCTCCTATATAGATAGATGGGTTGGGAACTCTAAATGAAACACGGCTTGTGCTAGCTCTTTGAAAATTGACAAAATAAAGTAGATTTAGGTTCTGTCTCTATGGTTTGTTTCCTCTTGAAGCAGCCCTAAGCAGAGCCTGCCTAAAGAATTTTCATTGGAAAGGGGTGCCAAGCGTCCAAAAGTACTGGTTTTCTGAAATCTCGGCAAACATTTTTTCACCCAATATTGATGATTCTCTGTGGTAATGATCAGTTCACTAAGTCCACTTGGCTGCCCAATTTTCACTCTTCTAGGTTGAAGCGTTCGTTTCCAGTAAGAGTTTGAATTTTTAGGTTTCACTCTGTTTTCTCCTATATAGATAGATGTGTTGGGAACTCTAAATGAAACACGGTTTGTGCTAGCTCTTTGAAAATTGACAAAATAAATAGTTCTAAGTTCTGTCTCTAAGGTTTGTTTCCTCTTGAAGCAGCCCTAAGCAGAGACTGCCTAAAGACATTTTCATTGGAAAGGGGTGCCAAGCGTCCAAAAGTACTGGTTTTCTGAAATCTCGGCAAACATTTTTTCACCCAATATTGATGATTCTCTGTGGTAGTGACCAGTTCACTAAGCCCACTTGGCTGCCCAATTTTCACTCTTCTAAGTTGAAGCGTTCGTTTCCAGTAAGAGTTTGAATTTTTAGGTTTCACTGTGTTTTCTCCTATATAGATAGATGTGATTGGAACTCTAAATGAAACACGGTTTGTGCTAGCTCTTTGAAAATTGACAAAATAAAGTAGTTTTAGGTTCTGTCTCTATGGTTTGTTTCCTCTTCAAGCAGCCCTAACTGGAGACTGCCTAAATACACTTTCATTGGAAACGTGTGCCAAGCGTCCAAAAGTACTGGTTTTCTGAAATCTCGGCAAATATTTTTTCACCCAAACTGGATGATTCTCTGTGGTAGTGATCAGTTCACTAAGTCCACTTGGCTGCCCAATATTCACTCTTCTAGGTTGAAGCGTTCGTTTCCAGTAAGAGTTTGAATTTTTAGGTTTCACTCTGTTTTCTCCTATATAGATAGATGTGTTGGGAACTCTAAATGAAACACGGTTTGTGCTAGCTCTTTGAAAATTGACAAAATAAAGTAGTTCTAAGTTCTGTCTCTATGGTTTGTTTCCTCTTGAAGCAGCCCTAAGCAGAGCCTGCCTAAAGAATTTTCATTGGAAAGGGGTGCCAAGCGTCCAAAAGTACTGGTTTTCTGAAATCTCGGCAAACATTTTTTCACCCAATCTTCATGATTCTCTGTGGTAATGATCAGTTCACTAAGTCCACTTGGCTGCCCAATTTTCACTCTTCTAGGTTGAAGCGTTCGTTTCCAGTAAGAGTTTGAATTTTTAGGTTTCACTCTGTTTTCTCCTATATAGATAGATGTGTTGGGAACTCTAAATGAAACACGGTTTGTGCTAGCTCTTTGAAAATTGACAAAATAAAGTAGTTCTAAGTTCTGTCTCTAAGGTTTGTTTCCTCTTGAAGCAGCCCTAAGCAGAGCCTGCCTAAAGACATTTTCATTGGAAAGGTGTGCCAAGCGTCCAAAAGTACTGGTTTTCTGAAATCTCGGCAAACCTTTTTGACCCAATCTTGATGAGACATTGTGGTAGTGATCAGTTCACTAAGTCCACTTGGCTGCCCAATTTTCACTCTTCTAGGTTGAAGCGTTCGATTCCAGTAAGAGTTTGAGTTTTTAGGTTTCACTCTGTTTTCTCCTATATAGATAGATGTGTTGGGAACTCTAAATGAAACACGGTTTGTGCTAGCTCTTTGAAAATTGACAAAATAGAGTGGTTTTAGGTTCTGTCTCCATGGTTTGTTTTTTCTTGAAGCAGCCCTAACTAGAGACTGCCTAAGTACACTTTCATTGGAAAGGTGTGCCAAGCGTCCAAAAGCACTGGTTTTCTGAAATGTCGGCAAACATTTTTTCACCCAATCTTGATGATTCTCTGTGGTAATGATCAGTTCACTAAGCCCACTTGGTTGCCCAATATTCACTCTTCTAGGTTGAAGCGTTCATTTCCAATAAGAGTTTGAATTTTTAGGTTTCACTCTGTTTTCTCCTATATAGATAGATGTGTTGGGAACTCTAAATGAAACACGGTTTGTGCTAGCTCTTTGAAAATTGACAAAATAAAGTAGTTCTAAGTTCTGTCTCAAAGGTTGTTTCCTCTTGAAGCAGCCCTAAACAGAGCCTGCCTAAAGACATTTTCATTGGAAAGGTGTGCCAAGCGTCCAAAAGTACTGGTTTTCTGAAATTTCGGCAAACCTTTTTTCACCCAATCTTGATGAGACATTGTGGTAGTGATCAGTTCACTAAGTCCACTTGGCTGCCCAATTTTCACTCTTCTAGGTTGGAGCGTTCGTTTCCAATAAGAGTTTGAATTTTTAGGTTTCACTCTGTTTTTTCCTATATAGATAGATGTGTTGGGAACTCTAAATGAAACACGGTTTGTGCTAGCTCTTTGAAAATTGACAAAATAAAGTAGTTTTAGGTTCTGTCTCTATGGCTTGTTTCCTCTTGAAGCAGCCCTAACTGGAGACTGCCTAAATACACTTTCATTGGAAACGTGTGCCAAGCGTCCAAAAGTACTGGTTTTCTGAAATCACGGCAAACATTTTTTCACCCAATCTGGATGATTCTCTGTGGTAGTGATCAGTTCACTAAGTCAACTTGGCTTCCCAATTTTCACTCTTCTAGGTTGAAGCGTTCGTTTCCAGTAAGAGTTTGAATTTTTAGGTTTCACTCTGTTTTCTCCTATATAGATAGATGTGTTGGGAACTCTAAATGAAACACGGTTTGTGCTAGCTCTTTGAAAATTGACAAAATAAAGTAGTTTTAGGTTCTGTCTCTATGGTTTGTTTCCTCTTGAAGCAGCCCTAACTGGAGACTGCCTAAATACACTTTCATTGGAAAGGTGTGGGAAGCGTCCAAAAGTACTGGTTTTCTGAAATCTCGGCAAACATTTTTTCACCCAATATTGATGATTCTCTGTGGTAGTGATCAGTTCACTAAGCCCACTTGGCTGCCAAATTTTCACTCTTCTAGGTTGAAGCGTGTGTTTCCAGTAAGAGTTTGAATTTTTAGGTTTCACTGTGTTTTCTCCTATATAGATAGATGGGTTGGGAACTCTAAATGAAACACGGCTTGTGCTAGCTCTTTGAAAATTGACAAAATAAAGTAGATTTAGGTTCTGTCTCTATGGTTTGTTTCCTCTTGAAGCAGCCCTAAGCAGAGCCTGCCTAAAGAATTTTCATTGGAAAGGGGTGCCAAGCGTCCAAAAGTACTGGTTTTCTGAAATCTCGGCAAACATTTTTTCACCCAATCTTCATGATTCTCTGTGGTAATGATCAGTTCACTAAGTCCACTTGGCTGCCCAATTTTCACTCTTCTAGGTTGAAGCGTTCGTTTCCAGTAAGAGTTTGAATTTTTAGGTTTCACTCTGTTTTCTCCTATATAGATAGATGTGTTGGGAACTCTAAATGAAACACGGTTTGTGCTAGCTCTTTGAAAATTGACAAAATAAAGTAGTTCTAATTTCTGTCTCTAAGGTTTGTTTCCTCTTGAAGCAGCCCTAAGCAGAGCCTGCCTAAAGACATTTTCATTGGAAAGATGTGCCAAGCGTCCAAAAGTACTGGTTTTCTGAAATCTCGGCAAACCTTTTTCACCCAATCTTGATGAGACATTGTGGTAGTGATCAGTTCACTAAGTCCACTTGGCTGCCCAATTTTCACTCTTCTAGGTTGAAGCGTTCGATTCCAGTAAGAGTTTGAGATTTTAGGTTTCACTCTGTTTTCTCCTATATAGATAGATGTGTTGGGAACTCTAAATGAAACACGGTTTGTGCTAGCTCTTTGAAAATTGACAAAATAGAGTGGTTTTAGGTTCTGTCTCCATGGTTTGTTTTTTCTTGAAGCAGCCCTAACTAGAGACTGCCTAAGTACACTTTCATTGGAAAGGTGTGCCAAGCGTCCAAAAGCACTGGTTTTCTGAAATGTCGGCAAACATTTTTTCACCCAATCTTGATGATTCTCTGTGGTAATGATCAGTTCACTAAGCCCACTTGGCTGCCCAATATTCACTCTTCTAGGTTGAAGCGTTCATTTCCAATAAGAGTTTGAATTTTTAGGTTTCACTCTGTTTTCTCCTATATAGATAGATGTGTTGGGAACTCTAAATGAAACACGGTTTGTGCTAGCTCTTTGAAAATTGACAAAATAAAGTAGTTCTAAGTTCTGTCTCAAAGGTTGTTTCCTCTTGAAGCAGCCCTAAGCAGAGCCTGCCTAAAGACATTTTCATTGGAAAGGTGTGCCAAGCGTCCAAAAGTACTGGTTTTCTGAAATCTCGGCAAACCTTTTTTCACCCAATCTTGATGAGACATTGTGGTAGTGATCAGTTCACTTAGTCCACTTGGCTGCCCAATTTTCACTCTTCTAGGTTGGAGCGTTCGTTTCCAATAAGAGTTTGAATTTTTAGGTTTCACTCTGTTTTTTCCTATATAGATAGATGTGTTGGGAACTCTAAATGAAACACGGTTTGTGCTAGCTCTTTGAAAATTGACAAAATAAAGTAGTTTTAGGTTCTGTCTCTATGGTTTGTTTCCTCTTGAAGCAGCCCTAACTGGAGACTGGCTAAATACACTTTCATTGGAAACGTGTGCCAAGCGTCCAAAAGTACTGGTTTTCTGAAATCACGGCAAACATTTTTTCACCCAATCTGGATGATTCTCTGTGGTAGTGATCAGTTCACTAAGTCAACTTGGCTTCCCAATTTTCAATCTTCTAGGTTGAAGCGTTCGTTTCCAGTAAGAGTTTGAATTTTTAGGTTTCACTCTGTTTTCTCCTATATAGATAGATGTGTTGAGAACTCTAAATGAAACACGGTTTGTGCTAGCTCTTTGAAAATTGACAAAATAAAGTAATTTTAGGTTCTGTCTCTATGGTTTGTTTCCTCTTGAAGCAGCACTAACTGGAGACTGCCTAAATACACTTTCATTGGAAAGGTGTGGGAAGCGTCCAAAAGTACTGGTTTTCTGAAATCTCGGCAAACATTTTTTCACCCAATATTGATGATTCTCTGTGGTAGTGATCAGTTCACTAAGCCCACTTGGCTGCCAAATTTTCACTCTTCTAGGTTGAAGCGTGTGTTTCCAGTAAGAGTTTGAATTTTTAGGTTTCACTGTGTTTTCTCCTATATAGATAGATGGGTTGGGAACTCTAAATGAAACACGGCTTGTGCTAGCTCTTTGAAAATTGACAAAATAAAGTAGATTTAGGTTCTGTCTCTATGGTTTGTTTCCTCTTGAAGCAGCCCTAAGCAGAGCCTGCCTAAAGAATTTTCATTGGAAAGGTGTGCCAAGCGTCCAAAAGTACTGGTTTTCTGAAATCTCGGCAAACATTTTTTCACCCAATATTGATGATTCTCTGTGGTAATGATCAGTTCACTAAGCCCACTTGGCTGCCAAATTTTCACTCTTCTAGGTTGAAGCGTTCGTTTCCAATAAGAGTTTGAATTTTTAGGTTTCACTCTGTTTTCTCCTATATAGATAGATGGGTTGGGAACTCTAAATGAAACACGGCTTGTGCTAGCTCTTTGAAAATTGACAAAAGAAAGTAGATTTAGATTCTGTCTCTATGGTTTGTTTCCTCTTGAAGCAGCCCTAACTAGAGACTGCCGAAATACACTTTCATTGGAAACGTGTGCCAAGCGTCCAAAAGTACTGGTTTTCTGAAATCTCGGCAAACCTTTTTCACCAATCTTGATGAGACATTGTGGTAGTGATCAGTTCACTAAGTCCACTTGGCTGCCCAATTTTCACCTCTTCTAGGTTGAAGCGTTCGATTCCAGTAAGAGTTTGAGTTTTTAAATTTCACTCTGTTTTCTCCTATATAGATAGATGTGTTGGGAACTCTAAATAAAACACGGTTTGTGCTAGCTCTTTGAAAATTGACAAAACAAAGTAGTTCTAAGTTCTGTCTCAAAGGTTGTTTCCTCTTGAAGCAGCCCTAAGCAGAGCCTGCCTAAAGACATTTTCATTGGAAAGGTGTGCCAAGCGTCCAAAAGTACTGGTTTTCTGAAATCTCGGCAAACCTTTTTTCACCCAATCTTGATGAGACATTGTGGTAGTGATCAGTTCACTAAGTCCACTTGGCTGCCCAATTTTCACTCTTCTAGGTTGAAGCGTTCGTTTCCAATAAGAGTTTGAATTTTTAGGTTTCACTCTGTTTTTTCCTATATAGATAGATGTGTTGGGAACTCTAAATGAAACACGGTTTGTGCTAGCTCTTTGAAAATTGACAAAATAGAGTAGTTTTAGGTTCTGTCTCCATGGTTTGTTTTTTCTTGAAGCAGCCCTAACTAGAGACTGCCTAAGTACACTTTCATTGGAAAGGTGTGCCAAGCGTCCAAAAGCACTGGTTTTCTGAAATCTCGGCAAACATTTTTTCACCCAATCTTGATGATTCTCTGTGGTAATGATCAGTTCACTAAGCCCACTTGGCTGCCCAATATTCACTCTTCTAGGTTGAAGCGTTCGTTTCCAGTAAGAGTTTGAATTTTTAGGTTTCACTCTGTTTTTTCCTATATAGATAGATGTGTTGGGAACTCTAAATGAAACACGGTTTGTGCTAGCTCTTTGAAAATTGACAAAATAAAGTAGTTTTAGGTTCTGTCTCTATGGTTTGTTTCCTCTTGAAGCAGCCCTAAGCAGAGCCTGCCTAAAGACATTTTCATTGGAAAGGTGTGCCAAGCGTCCAAAAGTACTGGTTTTCTGAAATCTCGGCAAACCTTTTTTCACCCAATCTTGATGAGACATTGTGGTAGTGATCAGTTCACTAAGTCCACTTGGCTGCCCAATTTTCACTCTTCTAGGTTGAAGCGTTCGTTTCCAATAAGAGTTTGAATTTTTAGGTTTCACTCTGTTTTTTCCTATATAGATAGATGTGTTGGGAACTCTAAATGAAACACGGTTTGTGCTAGCTCTTTGAAAATTGACAAAATAAAGTAGTTTTAGGTTCTGTCTCTATGGTTTGTTTCCTCTTGAAGCAGCCCTAACTGGAGACTGCCTAAATACACTTTCATTGGAAACGTGTGCCAAGCGACCAAAAGTACTGGTTTTCTGAAATCACGGCAAACGTTTTTTCACCCAATCTGGATGATTCTCTGTGGTAGTGATCAGTTCACTAAGTCAACTTGGCTTCCCAATTTTCACTCTTCTAGGTAGAAGCGTTCGTTTCCAGTAAGAGTTTGAATTTTTAGGTTTCACTCTGTTTTCTCCTATATAGATAGATGTGTTGGGAACTCTAAATGAAACACGGTTTGTGCTAGCTCTTTGAAAATTGACAAAATAAATAGTTCTACGTTCTGTCTCTAAGGTTTGTTTCCTCTTGAAGCAGCCCTAAGCAGAGACTGCCTAAAGACATTTTCATTGGAAAGGGGTGCCAAGCGTCCAAAAGTACTGGTTTTCTGAAATCTCGGCAAACATTTTTTCACCCAATATTGATGATTCTCTGTGGTAGTGACCAGTTCACTAAGCCCACTTGGCTGCCCAATTTTCACTCTTCTAAGTTGAAGCGTTCGTTTCCAGTAAGAGTTTGAATTTTTAGGTTTCACTGTGTTTTCTCCTATATAGATAGATGTGATTGGAACTCTAAATGAAACACGGTTTGTGCTAGCTCTTTGAAAATTGACAAAATAAAGTAGTTTTAGGTTCTGTCTCTATGGTTTGTTTCCTCTTCAAGCAGCCCTAACTGGAGACTGCCTAAATACACTTTCATTGGAAACGTGTGCCAAGCGTCCAAAAGTACTGGTTTTCTGAAATCTCGGCAAATATTTTTTCACCCAAACTGGATGATTCTCTGTGGTAGTGATCAGTTCACTAAGTCCACTTGGCTGCCCAGTTTTTACTCTTCTAGGTTGAAGCGTTCGTTTCCAGTAAGAGTTTGAATTTTTAGGTTTCACTCTGTTTTCTCCTATATAGATAGATGTGTTGGGAACTCTAAATGAAACACGGTTTGTGCTAGCTCTTTGAAAATTGACAAAATAAAGTAGTTTTAGGTTCTGTCTCTATGGTTTGTTTCCTCTTGAAGCAGCCCTAACTGGAGACTGCCTAAATACACTTTCATTGGAAAGGTGTGGGAAGCGTCCAAAAGTACTGGTTTTCTGAAATCTCGGCAAACATTTTTTCACCCAATATTGATGATTCTCTGTGGTAGTGATCAGTTCACTAAGCCCACTGGGCTGCCAAATTTTCACTCTTCTAGGTTGAAGCGTGTGTTTCCAGTAAGAGTTTGAATTTTTAGGTTTCACTGTGTTTTCTCCTATATAGATAGATGGGTTGGGAACTCTAAATGAAACACGGCTTGTGCTAACTCTTTGAAAATTGACAAAATAAAGTAGATTTAGGTTCTGTCTCTATGGTTTGTTTCCTCTTCAAGCAGCCCTAAGCAGAGCCTGCCTAAAGAATTTTCATTGGAAAGGTGTGCCAAGCGTCCAAAAGTACTGGTTTTCTGAAATCTCGGCAAACCTTTTTTCACCCAATATTGATGATTCTCTGTGGTAATGATCAGTTCACTAAGTCCACTTGGCTGCCCAATTTTCACTCTTCTAGGTTGAAGCGTTCGTTTCCAGTAAGAGTTTGAATTTTTAGGTTTCACTCTGTTTTCTCCTATATAGATAGATGTGTTGGAAACTCTAAATGAAACACGGTTTGTGCTAGCTCTTTGAAAATTGACAAAATTAAGTAGTTCTAAGTTCTGTCTCTAAGGTTTGTTTCCTCTTGAAGCAGCCCTAAGCAGAGCCTGCCTAAAGACATTTTCATTGGAAAGGTGTGCCAAGCGTCCAAAAGTACTGGTTTTCTGAAATCTCGGCAAACCTTTTTCACCCAATCTTGATGAGACATTGTGGTAGTGATCAGTTCACTAATTCCATTTGGCTGCCCAATTTTCACTCTTCTAGGTTGAAGCGTTCGATTCCAGTAAGAGTTTGAGTTTTTAGGTTTCACTCTGTTTTCTCCTATATAGATAGATGTGTTGGGAACTCTAAATGAAACACGGTTTGTGCTAGCTCTTTGAAAATTGACAAAATAGAGTGGTTTTAGGTTCTGTCTCCATGGTTTGTTTTTTCTTGAAGCAGCCCTAACTAGAGACTGCCTAAGTACACTTTCATTGGAAAGGTGTGCCAAGCGTCCAAAAGCACTGGTTTTCTGAAATGTCGGCAAACATTTTTTCACCCAATCTTGATGATTCTCTGTGGTAATGATCAGTTCACTAAGCCCACTTGGCTGCCCAATATTCACTCTTCTAGGTTGAAGCGTTCGTTTCCAATAAGAGTTTGAATTTTTAGGTTTCACTCTGTTTTCTCCTATATAGATAGATGTTTTGGGAACTCTAAATGAAACACGGTTTGTGCTAGCTCTTTGAAAATTGACAAAATAAAGTAGTTCTAAGTTCTGTCTCAAAGGTTGTTTCCTCTTGAAGCAGCCCTAAGCAGAGCCTGCCTAAAGACATTTTCATTGGAAAGGTGTGCCAAGCGTCCAAAAGTACTGGTTTTCTGAAATCTCGGCAAATATTTTTTCACCCAAACTGGATGATTCTCTGTGGTAGTGATCAGTTCACTAAGTCCACTTGGCTGCCCAATTTTCACTCTTCTAGGTTGAAGCGTTCGTTTCCAGTAAGAGTTTGAATTTTTAGGTTTCACTCTGTTTTCTCCTATATAGATAGATGTGTTGGGAACTCTAAATGAAACACGGTTTGTGCTAGCTCTTTGAAAATTGACAAAATAAAGTAGTTCTAAGTTCTGTCTCTATGGGTTGTTTCCTCTTGAAGCAGCCCTAAGCAGAGCCTGCCTAAAGAATTTTCATTGGAAAGGGATGCCAAGCGTCCAAAAGTACTGGTTTTCTGAAATCTCGGCAAACATTTTTTCACCCAATCTTCATGATTCTCTGTGGTAATGATCAGTTCACTAAGTCCACTTGGCTGCCCAATTTTCACTCTTCTAGGTTGAAGCGTTCATTTCCAGTAAGAGTTTGAATTTTTAGGTTTCACTCTGTTTTCTCCTATATAGATAGATGTGTTGGGAACTCTAAATGAAACACGGTTTGTGCTAGCTCTTTGAAAATTGACAAAATAAAGTAGTTCTAAGTTCTGTCTCTAAAGTTTGTTTCCTCTTGAAGCAGCCCTAAGCAGAGCCTGCCTAAAGACATTTTCATTGGAAAGGTGTGCCAAGCGTCCAAAAGTACTGGTTTTCTGAAATCTCGGCAAACCTTTTTCACCCAATCTTGATGAGACATTGTGGTAGTGATCAGTTCACTAAGTCCACTTGGCTGCCCAATTTTCACTCTTCTAGGTTGAAGCGTTCGATTCCAGTAAGAGTTTGAGTTTTTAGGTTTCACTCTGTTTTCTCCTATATAGATAGATGTGTTGGGAACTCTAAATGAAACACGGTTTGTGCTAGTTCTTTGAAAATTGACAAAATAGAGTGGTTTTAGGTTCTGTCTCCATGGTTTGTTTTTTCTTGAAGCAGCCCTAACTAGAGACTGCCTAAGTACACTTTCATTGGAAAGGTGTGCCAAGCGTCCAAAAGCACTGGTTTTCTGAAATGTCGGCAAACATTTTTTCACCCAATCTTCATGATTCTCTGTGGTAATGATCAGTTCACTAAGCCCACTTGGCTGCCCAATATTCACTCTTCTAGGTTGAAGTGTTCATTTCCAATAAGAGTTTGAATTTTTAGGTTTCACTCTGTTTTCTCCTATATAGATAGATGTGTTGGGAACTCTAAATGAAACACGGTTTGTGCTAGCTCTTTGAAAATTGACAAAATAAAGTAGTTCTAAGTTCTGTCTCAAAGGTTGTTTCCTCTTGAAGCAGCCCTAAGCAGAGCCTGCCTAAAGACATTTTCATTGGAAAGGTGTGCCAAGCGTCCAAAAGTACTGGTTTTCTGAAATCTCAGCAAACCTTTTTTCACCCAATCTTGATGAGACATTGTGGTAGTGATCAGTTCACTAAGTCCACTTGGCTGCCCAATTTTCACTCTTCTAGGTTGGAGAGTTCGTTTCCAATAAGAGTTTGAATTTTTAGGTTTCACTCTGTTTTTTCCTATATAGATAGATGTGTTGGGAACTCTAAATGAAACACGGTTTGTGCTAGCTCTTTGAAAATTGACAAAATAAAGTAGTTTTAGGTTCTGTCTCTATGGTTTGTTTCCTCTTGAAGCAGCCCTAACTGGAGACTGCCTAAATACACTTTCATTGGAAACGTGTGCCAAGCGTCCAAAAGTACTGGTTTTCTGAAATCACGGCAAACATTTTTTCACCCAATCTGGATGATTCTCTGTGGTAGTGATCAGTTCACTAAGTCAACTTGGCTTCCCAATTTTCACTCTTCTAGGTTGAAGCGTTCGTTTCCAGTAAGAGTTTGAATTTTTAGGTTTCACTCTGTTTTCTCCTATATAGATAGATGTGTTGGGAACTCTAAATGAAACACGGTTTGTGCTAGCTCTTTGAAAATTGACAAAATAAAGTAGTTTTAGGTTCTGTCTCTATGGTTTGTTTCCTCTTGAAGCAGCACTAACTGGAGACTGCCTAAATACACTTTCATTGGAAAGGTGTGGGAAGCGTCCAAAAGTACTGGTTTTCTGAAATCTCGGCAAACATTTTTTCACCCAATATTGATGATTCTCTGTGGTAGTGATCAGTTCACTAAGCCCACTTGGCTGCCAAATTTTCACTCTTCTAGGTTGAAGCGTGTGTTTCCAGTAAGAGTTTGAATTTTTAGGTTTCACTGTGTTTTCTCCTATATAGATAGATGGGTTGGGAACTCTAAATGAAACACGGCTTGTGCTAGCTCTTTGAAAATTGACAAAATAAAGTAGATTTAGGTTCTGTCTCTATGGTTTGTTTCCTCTTGAAGCAGCCCTAAGCAGAGCCTGCCTAAAGAATTTTCATTGGAAAGGTGTGCCAAGCGTCCAAAAGTACTGGTTTTCTGAAATCTCGGCAAACATTTTTTCACCCAATATTGATGATTCTCTGTGGTAATGATCAGTTCACTAAGTCCACTTGGCTGCCCAATTTTCACTCTTCTAGGTTGAAGCGTTCGTTTCCAATAAGAGTTTGAATTTTTAGGTTTCACTCTGTTTTCTCCTATATAGATAGATGTGTTGGGAACTCTAAATGAAACACGGTTTGTGCTAGCTCTTTGAAAATTGACAAAATAAAGTAGATTTAGATTCTGTCTCTATGGTTTGTTTCCTCTTGAAGCAGCCCTAACTAGAGACTGCCGAAATACACTTTCATTGGAAACGTGTGCCAAGCGTCCAAAAGTACTGGTTTTCTGAAATCTCGGCAAACATTTTTTCACCCAATCTTGATGATTCTCTGTGGTAATGATCAGTTCACTAAGTCCACTTGGCTGCCCAATTTTCACTCTTCCAGGTTGAAGCGTTCGTTTCCAGTAAGAGTTTGAATTTTTAGGTTTCACTCTGTTTTCTCCTATATAGATAGATGTGTTGGGAACTCTAAATGAAACACGGTTTGTGCTAGCTCTTTGAAAGTTGACAAAATAAAGTAGTTTTAGGTTCTGTCTAAAAGGTTGTTTCCTCTTGAAGCAGCCCTAACTGGAGACTGCCGAAATACACTTTCATTGGAAACGTGTGCCAAGCGTCCAAAAGTACTGGTTTTCTGAAATCTCGGCAAACATTTTTTCACCCAATCTGGATGATTCTCTGTGGTAGTGATCAGTTCACTAAGCCCACTTGGCTGCCCAATTTTCACTCTTCTAGGTTGAAGCGTTCGTTTCCAGTAAGAGTTTGAATTTTTAAATTTCACTCTGTTTTCTCCTATATAGATAGATGTGTTGGGAACTCTAAATGAAACACGGTTTGTGCTAGCTCTTTGAAAATTGACAAAACAAAGTAGTTCTAAGTTCTGTCTCAAAGGTTGTTTCCTCTTGAAGCAGCCCTAAGCAGAGCCTGCCTAAAGACATTTTCATTGGAAAGGTGTGCCAAGCGTCCAAAAGTACTGGTTTTCTGAAATCTCGGCAAACCTTTTTTCACCCAATCTTGATGAGACATTGTGGTAGTGATCAGTTCACTAAGTCCACTTTTCTGCCCAATTTTCACTCTTCTAGGTTGAAGCGTTCGTTTCCA